>NW_010332183.1:0-8729 GCF_000700745.2 Antrostomus carolinensis
GACACTTTAAATGGACTGGTTCTCCATTTCTTCTACTTGATGATAATAATGTAAACAACAGAAGAAAACTACAAGGTGTAACATATTCAGTTAGATCCATAAGCACAACTTTCCTCAGAAAAGGAAGAAGGGATGCTTAGATTTCACAGAAAGGAAGGCAGGATTTGCTTTGGTTGCAAGTACCATCCCACCATTCAATGTTATTTTTCGAAGTATTTGCTTATATTCAAATATTATTTATAATAAAACAGAGAATATTTTGCTAGCATTGTATTAAATTTCATAATCATAGTTTGTCATTATCTTGATGTCTGCTATATGATGGCTATTTTGTGCCTCAGGGAAGTAACCCTCTGCTTCTCTTGTCAACATAATTTTAGGGTTTTTTTACTTCACATGAATACTTTTAATTTAGATTATTTTGCTATGTACTGGTTTTGGGGTATTATTGTTTTGGTTTTTTGTTTTGTTTTGGGTTGTTTTTTTTTTGTTTTGTTTTGTTTTGTTTTTTTTTTTTTCCATTCTGACAGTAGGGGAAGCTCCTTTTACATACTGGCAAGGGAAAAGAGCAAGGTGACATGATTTTTTTTTTTTTTAAATAGTGAATCATTTCAGATTTTTCAAGAGTGCTTGAAACTCTTTTCTATCTTAAGGATGCAAAATCAGCCTAAACAAGCAAATAGTATTTTATTATCAAGTATTTTATCTGTAGAGGTGTCCAAAATCAGTCCTTAATACACACTGCAGTATTTAGTTGTCCAGTTCATACAGCTGGGTAAATTCAGGAACTTAAACATTGTGATTTTCTGCACTGATTTCAGGGCTATAGATATTTCCTAAGCAATCTGTGAGCCTGATGCATGGACTCTTTTTAAAAAGTTATTATTTCTGTGATTTCCAGAAGTGTTTTTATGAACACCACTGTATAAACTTCCTCAAAATTGTAACTTTTGATAAAAAAGTTCTGAATAAACAGGAAGCAATGCAAGAAATAAAAGAAATATTAAATACAAAAGTATTTGTAGTCCATGAGTCTGTAAAGTGCAGATTTGTGGATGCTATTATGTTTAGAACCCAACCTTTTCTAGGGCATATACTGTTTATTGGAGGGAGGGGTTACTTGTTTCTTTGGGGTGGTGTTTTTTTTGGTTGGTTCATTTTGTTTTTGAGAAAAAATGTCATAGAAGAAAGCTAACTTGCTTTGTTTTGGTTTGACCTTCAAATAATTTCCCTGTAATACAGGAAATGGGGCTAAAAAGGGGCAACCTTTATGAGAAGTAATTCCATTCTATATATTCATAAAGACTATACCAACATTTTTAGAACAACAAAAGCTTTAAAAAAAAAATCTTGCTCACATTATTCTTTTACAAGGACATCTACCATATTGACCAGTTTAAATGCCATGAATATGTCATATGTCACCTACAGTATCATGTAAAAGAAAATGTTGATTTTTAATGTAAATACACAGTACTGTGGTATCATTAACAAGTTAAACATTTCAGTCTCTTATGTTCCTATAGCGCTGACAAGTGTAGATGTCCTGGTTTTTTGTTAGGATAGGGTTCATTTTCTTCTCAGTAGCTAGAAAGCATTGTGTTTTGGTTTCAGTGAGGATTGTTATGAGAACAATGTTGGTAACTACAAGGACACTGTGGTTGGGCAATTTCCAAGAAGAGAGGACTGGAAGGGGGGAGTGGAGAAAAAAATGTAGTAGATAGTAAAACCCAGAATTGACAGTTGGATATGCCAATAAGATATTCCATATCATATTACGTCATGTTATGCTGATACAACTGATAATACAATCCTATCTTGTCTAATTAATGCACTTTTTCTAATATTCTTAAATTTAGATAAATAACTAAAATTGAGTAAAGATTATGGTCTTGAAAAGAAGTCAGTATTAATACTCAATAAATAGCTACAAAGCATTCAGAAGCTGTCTATGCTCTTCTACAAAACTTTTCTAGTGTATCTCCATAGATATCTACAGCAGTCCTTCTATCCCTTTCCCTGCATTAAAAACAAACAAATAAACAAGCCCACAACCAAGCAAAAAAACCTCAACAAACAAACATCACCACCACCCTCAAAAAAACTCCACAAGTTATGTTCAAATTTGTCAAATTTAAAGTATTTACTTATGGTAATTCAGACCTAAACTGCAGAACTTGGATCTTCCTCTTGAGTCTGACCTCTAGGCACATATACGATCATGCCCTAGTTTTGTATAAGGTTCACACCAGGCTGTGTGAGCTTTCAGTGCTCACAGACCTCCTTTTGGGGTGCTTAACTATGGAGCAGCAAAGATGTGTCTCTGGGTGTGCTTATCATACTGTTCTGAAACAAGTTGAAATACTACAGTTACATATTTCATTTCACGCTGAAGGAACTTATTCCTTTCAGAGAATCTCAGCATTGTAAATTGACTGAGTACTTTTAGGCATTTTTCCCACCTAAGCTGCAGTTCAGTCTTTTGTAAATAGTCAATGCTCAATGTTTGAAACAAAAAAGTGATTGATGACAAATATTGGTGAAGTCAGCACACTGATCAAATCCTTTTCTGCTGCTTAATCCATCAAGAAAATAAATGGTGCATAATCTCCTTGCACCCACTAAAGGACAAAAATATCCCTTCTAGGAAAAATCTCCAATATTTGGCAAGATTCCTGTTGGGAAAAACAAGTGCTTGAATTCTATGTCGAGTGTGGAAATTTCCACAGGGATGATCTCTGAGGAAATGGACTGTTAATTAAACAGTTTCTTTCTGATTAGTGTTTTTTAGATCCAAGTGGAAAAAGGTCATCCTAGAAGCAAAGTCTGCAAGATTCAAAGCTATCTCATTTGGAGAAGAAATACAATAGTAATTCTCTTAATTATGATATTGTTCTTACCAATACTTGTTCAACTAATTCAAATTTTTTTTATTTACTTGAAAGTGGTTTGAAATCAGACTTTTCCCACATCACCAAACTTATCATCAGAGACTATCATAACTGGAGTGGTTTCCATTTATTTCATTACGAAGCATTTAATATATTTTGCCTCTGACAGAAAGAAACAGAACTGCTGCTGACATCACGGCAGGGTTGCTGCTTGTTACGGTAGTATTACTTTTTGAAATAACAACTCTAAACACAGGTTTTCTAAGTTTTTGCAGGAAAAAAAAAATCTTTAGGGGGTAAAAGAAAATATTAGCTTTGTTTTGCTCCAGGATGCTCATCAAATAACTGCTATAGATGTAAGAGTAGTTAATTACTGCAAGGAAAGATTTTATCTATTGTAATATTTATCTTCTTTGCGCTTGGGTCTTATTTTCCAGAGCTGACAGTAATTGGAAATAAGGAAGCTGATATTAGTGAACTCTGAACTGGATCTAGTTAGCCAGAGAAACAAGAGGCAAATAAAACAGCAATTGAAAATTACTAGCAGAAAGGGTCTATTCTAGTCTGTTCAGTGTTAAACTACCCTATGCTATGCTGTGCTTTGCTGTGTTATGCTATGCTACTCTGTTAGTCCATTCTTTCTTACTCTGTTGAGGATACTGGTCCTCAGTAATAATGGGACAGTAATAATGGTACCTAATGCCACGTGATGTGATACCAGCTGAAAGCTGTGCTGGCTGTTAGCGCCTGGATGTTGGTGTTGGCATTAATATTTGTTCTTTAGCTGTCTTAACCTCAGCAATGCTCTGAAACTATGAAAATCCATAAAGGAACTGAAACTCATCCCCTGACACTATGCACTACACTGAGAGAAATAAAAATAAGAAGTCATATTAATATCTATTCTGTGTACACACTATTTATTATCTATGAACCGAAGGCAGTGTCAACATTTGGGAAGGCTACAAAATGACTGTGTGCTGAAATTTCTGATTTATTTGCGAGAAATATTTTAGCACTCTCTTCAAACGGAGTAAAAATTAGTTGTCATAATTTTTTGTTGTTTGCAGTATATAAAGATGTTTTCTTAAATTATAATCCCTTATTCATGAATCTGAAACATGCATGAATATGAAGGTTCTTTGAAGTACAATTGTATTTCTGTATTAAAAGATCATAGCAAGTAACACACAGAATCACACACTTATATAGAAAAGTAAATATTCTAAAAAAAATTTCTGGATTTCACTTCTCAGTATATTTTCCAGTGATATATATAATTTTTCACAATAAGTTAACTAGCACTTCTCCAACGACACTGAAGCAAAGAACTAAAATACTTTGGAAGAATTAGATCTCCATGGAAATTTATGAGTGAGTTATTTTTTTTCCACCTATTATACACCAGTAAAAGTAACATGGAACAGATTCACATGGTGGCTGAGAAAATGTAGGCAAGATAGACTTTATTTACAAAATAAGACAGAAAGTAAACATATCTTTCTTCATCAAACAGACTCAGATCAAACTCTTAAGAACCATTTTTTAAATATGACCACTCAGTGTCAGGATATTGAGAACAGTCTGAGCATTCAAATATGTGACTTTTGGTTCAGGAACAAACTAATCATTAATTAGAGTATACAAAAGTATTTTCAAGACACCCACTTGAATCTAAATCTTTCTTTTAAATTTCTTAAGCTGATTTGAATTTATCCATATTTCTTTATTTTAAGGTTTATCTTGGTCATATATAAGCAATACAAAGTCTCCAACAACATCTTTCTTGACAATCTGATGAGGCATGGACTATATAGATAGACCACAAGATTAGTGAAAAATTTATGCAGCTACCATGTTCAGAGGGTGGCTAATAGCTCAAAGTTAAAGTGGCCAGTGGTTAAATGTGGAGCACCTCTGATATTTTCCTGTAAAATCTTTGTTTTCATTTTTCACTCAGGCATATGGCTCCTGATAAAATGAAGTAATATTTTATTCAGAAGCATGGTATGTGCACATGTACACGTGTTTATCCTGAAACAACTGTTTGCTTTTCTCCTTCTTTTGAAGGAGGTGATACAACACTGCATATTTTGACTATGCCAGAAACTTAGAAAACCAGGTTTTTTGCTACAAAGTGAAGGCTTTGGTATATAGGACAGATATGCTTGGGGTTTGCTTTGGTTCTTTGCTATCTTAATGAAGGCATTAAGAATCACAGCCTCTTCAAGAAATACTTCCATATTTTCTTTTTTTTCTTTCATATTCTCCCATTTTTTGTGTGTCAGAAGTAGCCCAGCCCCTGGCCTGGCCCTTATTTCTCATTGCTGGAGTGAGGGAGAGGAAGCCATTTTTCTTGTACCACTGAGAAGCCTTGAGCTGGCTCTGTCCCTTGTAGGGCACAATATAGGTGGTGTGTAAGCCTATATTCTCTGGAAAAGAACTTTCACACAAACAATGTATTGATTAAAGCACTATCCTAAAACAGAAAAATGAGTTCATTTCACACATGTGGGGACTGGATTTCTGATTGACATGCAGATGAAGAGTAGAAAGAATTTTAATCCAGCCATGGAAAGCATAGCAAAGTCCAACAGTTATTGAATAGGAATACTTAAATCTGAACTAGAAATAATGTACAACTTTGATAGTATTGATGTTTTAGCTGTTAGAAGTATCTGCCACCAGACATAAGGAGGTGTCTGTCACCTGCAGTTAAGGCTGAGTTATGTTTTTGCTGTCTATGGGACAATCATCCTTTCTGGTGCACTCTGTAGGCTTGGATGCTGAGTATGTATTTGTGATGTATGTTGGAGCAGAAAGAATCCTGGTCACCCATGTTTCCTTTGGAAGAAAACATAGCAAGCAGAAAAGGAAATGGGTCTTAAGTCCTTTCATCCAGACAATCAGGGAATTAGGCCTGTGGGAAATGATAGGGAGGGCACCGACCTTACAATGTAGGTAAAATCAAGAAGGCTTCCTAATATGTGCTATATCTCAAACAAAAATCACGTACATATTGTAGAAGGACAATAAAGCTGGTGAAGGGTCTAGAGCACATGTCTCGTGAGGAGCAGCTGAGAGGACTGAGGTTGTTTATCCTGGAGAAAAGGAGGCTGAGGGAAGACCATATCCCTCTCTACAACTACCTGAAAAGAGGGTGTAGAGAGGAGGGGGCCAGTCTATTCAATGAAGTAGTGAGTAATAAGGAAATGGCCTCAGGTTATGCCAAGGAAAATTTAGACTGGATATTAGAAAGAGTTTCTTTACTGAAAGGGTTATCAGGCATTGGAGCGGGCTGCCCAGGGCAGTGGTGGAGTCCTCATCCCTGGAGGTATTTAAGAGTTACCTAGACATAGTGCTTAGGGATATGGTTTTATTGGGGACTTGTCAGTGTTAGGTTAATGATTGGACTTGATGTTCTTAAAGGTCTGTTCCAAACTAGGAAATTCTGTGGTTCTGTGAAGTTAGGACAAGGTTTATGGCTTTTTTTTAACAGTTTGATCAAGATAACAGATATCCCTTCTTTTCTGAAAATATGTAAATTTATGAAAATGTCAGGCAAGTAGAAGTAATACTGGCTTAAAGCCAAGCCACAGCACTCAGACCTACATGGGTGACATCACTATTCATCTATCTATTATTTCCCTCACTGAGGGTTCTACTCCTCACTACTTCATCACTGAAAACATCTAATATTAGATTAGTGTAGTTGTCACAGGTCTGCATCAGCAATTCCACATGGAAGGGCAAAGCACAGACCTATACAGTCACGGATTTCTGTATACACCTGAGGTCAAAATTTGGCAAACTATTCTGGTCACTTGTGTGTGCATATATATGGTATCCTTTTTGCAACAAAACCAAACGGAAGTGTTCACTGTGACAGCTATGTAAAGCATATTCAGTTAAATTATTTCTACATAGAAACCTGAGTGATTAGAAGAGATTTTTTTTTAAATTCCGCAACAAATTAGAGACGTATGAGGTGTAGTAGAAAAGCACTGGACTCTGCTTTAAAAAAAGAAAAATCAATGAAGTGGCAAACAATGAATCAAACAATATTGTCTTTTCTGTTATGTTCTTCAGAATTGATCGCAAGTTATCAAAAGAAACTCTGTTTTCTTCACAACAAATGGACACAACGTTAACGCGATTTGATGGCAAAATAGTGATAAACTGTTTGACAGATTCTCAGTGCTTTAGGACACAACGTGAGTACTTTGAAGAAATTGTTGGGAAAAGCAATACTGAACACGGTACCTTAATGCTTCAAGTAGATTTTAGCTTCATATGTACACTGAAAGTAGCAGCTTAATTGCAAGAAAAAGGAGGAACAGTCACAGGAACATTTTTATTTCACTAATTAAGTCCATGTAAGCTTGAAACTGGCATGATGACAGAGTAAACATAAAACAGAGGGGGAAAAAAAGTCCATTTTGCCATCAAACTTTGGCCCCTCAAACACCTCCATGTGTCTTTTTGCTATACTCCAAAACATATAATTAATATCTTCAGTATCATGCCATGAACACATCATTTTGGTGAACTGAAGCATAATATCTGTTTCACATGACTAATGAAATACAACACACAAAGTTATGCTCACTCCATAAAACCACAGGAATCCCTAAAGGGTTCAAAGGAGAATCAACATAACTACTCTCTGTGAAGGTGGTAATTTTCCGCCACTTGGCCTTAAGATGAGAGAACAATTCTTGACAATCTTTTTAGGAATGTAGACATGGGATTTATTAGGCACTGGAGTGGGCTACCTGGGGAAGTGGCTGAGTCACCATCCCTGGAGGTGTTTAAAAGATGGGTAGATAAGGTGCTCAGAGACAAGGTTTAGTAGTGGACAGGTGATCTCAAAGGTCTTTTCCAACCAAATAATTCTATGATTGTATGATTCTATATTAAGATTTTAATCAGACACTTTTTTCAGTCTATATGGACTTACCTACAGTTCAGAATTTTTCAGTCTTTAAGTTATTTTGTACTTATTCTGAATTTGTATTTATCTCTACCTTATTATGCAATGATTTTCAACGAAAGCTGCAGACTAAAACTCTATACTTTTGTATCTTAAAAAGGTTTTTGAAGCAATATGGTCTGAAATGTTTCACCCTAAAACCCTTCTCTGAAGCTTGTATAAAAAAAAGTATGAAATGGACCCTGTCTGAGCTGGTCTATAGGAATTTATTGTCACCTGAATAGTAAGGACTTCAGTGGGGGATTACATTTGTCTCTGCTACCTACAAAGATTTTGTGATGAAAGCCAGCAGAAAACTTCATTTCACAAAACAATTTATTCCTTTGGTTATAAATATTCTTAACAAAATTTCATACTTAATTGTGATATTCAAACCACACATAATTATAAAAAATGAGAGCAACTAATGGAATGGGTTTACTGCATCTGCAAGGACATTAGTTGTACAAATTCAACAAGTCATTCTTTAGCAAAAGAGATTTTTGATGCTGACATCCCCTGCCAGGAGAGACAAGCTTTACATTAGGAGAAGATGACAGGACTAAATAAATGGAACATCAAGGGACTAGGAATACATAGCAAATAGGCACAGCTAGGAGGTCATCTGGAAAGAGAACCAGCTGGATGCAGTTGGTGTGAGGGCAGAGTGACAAATCTATCATCTGTCCGCCAGCAGAGAAAAGACACAGGAGACTGGACTGACTTCAAAGACTACCTAGCAAACAGTTTGAAAAGAGACAGCTGAACTGGAAACTGTTATTCTATCTTCACTTTATTTCTCTGCCCTTCCTTTCCATCCCCTTTCCTTCCTTCTTACTTAAAGAATCAAGAATCCTAGAACTCTT
>NW_010332183.1:8753-23685 GCF_000700745.2 Antrostomus carolinensis
GTGCTTCAGGATAAGCAATGCACAACTATTAGTCAAGAAATTGCATAAATATCAGCTAATATCAAATTTTAAAATAATCTGTGATTGGTTTTTTTCCAAATGGCTGATGATAATTTTAGTAGTATCTTCCTTTCCTGAAGTTTCAAGGACAGTCCAATACTAACTTAATGGAGGCTATATGAATGATAAATAGGGAAAAAAAAAATAAAACAGAGAATAGTCACTGTGAGTTGATGAGAACCTATGTGTAAGGAAAATTATAAATATTTGTTTTATTTATTTATCAGGTTTTTTTGTTGTGTTTTGGTTTGGTTTTTTTTTCCACATGAATATATAGCAAAAGATAGAGTCTTCTTACCCTAGCTTAACTTTCATAAAGATAGCAATGTGCATGTGTACATATATTTGAAGGAACTTTGATCACTATATACACCGTTATTTATATTTATCCCCTGCTCTACAGCTCTTCATCTTGTAGAGCAGGTGAAATCCCTGGTGACTGGAAAAAGGGAAACATCATTCCCATTTTCAAGAAAGGGAGAAAGGAAGACCCAGGGAACTACAGGCCTGTGAGCTTCACCCCTGTGCCTAGGAAGATCATGGAACAGATCACACACATCCTTATCTTTAAATTGGAGAGATATGGCTTTGAAGTCTGGACTATTCAATGGATTAAGAATTGGTTGCATGGTCACAGACAGAGAGTTGAGATGAACAGCTTTATGTTCAGGTGGAGGCCGGTGACGAGTCCGGTGCCCTTCAACATCGTTATCAATGATCTGGATGGTAGGATTGAGTGCACCCTCAGAAAGTTTGCTGATGACACCAAGCTGAGTGATGTGTTTGATACAAGAGATTTCCATCTCTTGTATCAAACAAATCTCTTGTATCATCTCTTGTATCTGGAAGCCATCCAGAGGGACCTGGACAGGCTTGAAAAGTGGGTCCATGAGAACATAATGATGTTCTGCAAGGCCAAGTGCAATGTTGTGCACTTAGGTTGGGGCAATCCCAGGTATATGTACAGACTGGGAGAAGAACTCATTGAGAGCAGCCCTGCTGAGAAGGACTTGGGAGCTCTGGTGGACGAGAAGCTTGACATGAGCCAGTAGTGTGCGATTGCAGCCCGGAAGGCCAACTGTATCATGGACTGCATCAAGAGAGGGGTGGCCAGCAGGGTGAGGGAGGTGATTTTCCCCTTCTGCTCTGCCCTTGTGAGGGCCCAGCTGGAATATTGAGTCCAGGCCTGGAGCCCACAACATAAGAAAGATGTAGAGCTATTAGAGTGGGTCTAGAGGAGAGCCATGAAGATGATCAGAAGGCTGGAACATTTGTCTTATGAAGAAAAGTTGAGGGAGCTGGGCTTGTTTAGCTTGAAGAGAAGACTATAGGGACACCTCATTGCAGCCTTCCAGGACTTGAAGTGAGCTTATAAACAGGAGGGAGAGCAAATTTTTACATGAGCAGATAGTGATAGGAAAAGGGGAAATGATTTTAAACTAAGAGAGGGGAGATTTAGGTTAGATATTAGGAGAAAAAATTTCACCCAGAAGGTGGTGAGGCACTGGAACAGGTTGCCCAGAGAAGTTGTGGATGCCCCATCCTTGGAGACATTCAAAGTCAGGTTAGATGGGACCCTGGGAAGCCTGATCTAGTGGTTGGGAACCCTGTCCACAGCAGGGTGGTTGGAACTAGATGATCTTAAAAGTCCTTTCCAACACAAGCCATTCTATGATTCTATGATTCTGTGATTCTATGATGTCTTCCTTAGAAATTTCATTATGAAATTCTAGCTTATTCCATGACTGTCATGTGCTGCTGACCTGTCCCATGTTAATGAATTGTCAGTAAACACCACTGGCACATAACTTACTGTGTCCCTATGATAAAGACTGTTTCATGGGTACTGCTAAAGAATATGTGATTCTATAAGGGACATTTTTAAGTCTTTTTTGCAATCCATTTATGTTATTAAATAATGCACAAGTCTCCTTTTCTCCAAACTGGATCTCTGATGTTTTTCTGGCTAGTCAAAAGTACAGTTTCTGAAGGGAAAAATCTATCTCAGTTATGCATATTTTTTGCTGCATACTTATCTTGATTTTTTTTTTTTTTTCTTAATATGCACTTAGATATAAACCTGACTGGTTGGCAGCCCATGAAGCTTATATTCTTTTTGTTTTCAGAAAAAGGTGCAGTGGAGATTTCTACAGTCTGTGCTGCCAAAACAAATTAGCAAAATGCTTTGTTAAAAAACACCAAAGGGATTTAGGAGCACGTTCCTCTGGAGGTTTGAAAGCCCTAACTAATAAAATATAAGACATAAATTAATTCTATTGAAATTAAATTACTAACTGCTTTTTGGATTTCTCTAATCTAGAAAGAATGCTTGTATGGTCAGGGAAAAGTTCATCTTCTTTTGTCCTACTAAGCAGAATGGTTCATTACTGCATTACTGCTTATTACTTCCCAAGGAGGACATTTTAACAATGTAAACAGTGATCCTCTAGAGTGAAAAAAAAAAAAAAAAAAAAAAAAAAAAAAAAACTGTCAAGTTTCACCTCATTTAACCATTCTCTAATAATTGTAGAATTTGATTGTAGCAATGAAAAAAGACAGATGTATATTCAGACATTTGAAATTGTCTTGAAAACTTTCTTCCTTGAAGAAAATATAATGTTCCTTAAATTTCCTCCTCTGTTTGTGATATATAGCTCTTCATCAGATATGTGTTGCAGGGGTTGTGAGTATCTTAGGTGATACACTTTATTATTAACAACATTTGCTATTCACTTATGTGAATTGTCTTTATTTATGTTACCAGGCATCTATTAGCATGACAGGACTGGCAGACAGCAAGTTAAACAGGTCATATAATCAACATCTGAAAATATAACTCATTTATCATGCCCATGTCAAATTTGTCAGAAACACAACCTTTATAGAAGCAAGAAGGAACCACAAGAAAGGTTAACGTATTTAGAATGCTGTTGAATTCTTAACAAGTAAGCATGTGCAACAAAGAACTTATTTAATATTTGCCATACTTTGTTTTCTCTGCTTGTACAGAGTAATTGAATAATCTATTTGCTATTTGCTATAGCTGTATAACATCCTGTGGTGCAACCATTTTCAATATTAATAAATGTTCTCAATAAATTCTGAATGAAAAAATATGTTGGTGTGGAACCAATGAATTGAAAAGCTCATTTAAGACCTTATTCTGCGAAATACAGAATGAGCCATGTAAGTGGCCATTCTCTCAGTTTGTGTTTCTTTGAGAATTAAGAGGCTTTTTGTCACCAAAGATACTCAGCATCTTGCAGGATCAGACATAAATAAACAATTATTCTGGCAAATAAGAATGTCTGATATTAAACTGTCATTAAGACTAGCTTTCTTCATCCATTCTAAATTGTTTTTCTGCAAAACTCAGTTTGAAAACATGAGAAAAATAACTTAGGGTGTTCTGAAGAGTAAAATCTTATCTGTCAAAAGCGTACTGTTATTTTCCACTGTCACTGTACTTAGATAGTCAAGATGCTACTGTGTTGCTTCTTCATTGACTGGTTTATTGTCTTAATTTTAACTAATGATGGGACTGAAAAGTAACTATAATACAGCATAATACAAAGACAGGATATTAGATGCATAAAATATCATGCATATTTTATTTCACTAGTATAACCAATTTTCTAATTTGCAAATTTAGATTTGCATGTAGAAGATAAAATTTAAGAATAGTTGTGAAGGGAAACTTCATTTTTGAAAGCTCATTCATCAATACATTAAGACTATGAAACAGATACACATTATTCTCAGTCACAGTATTATAAACTACATATACTGAACACTAATTCCTGTTACATTGCTTTTATAAAGAACTGTAGGATTCTATGTATGGCACTTTTTATTTAATTAGTACATTTTTATTAAAAAAGAAACATGTTGATTAATGGAACATTGCATCTATCAAGAGCTCATTGAATTGCATGTTTATAGTTTCTATTCAGTTTTATGTTATTCAGGTTTTATTCAACAGATGACTCATTGGATGGATACATGCAAGAAAAATGTTTATATTTCGCAGGAAATGGAAGTACTATATAAATAAGGGGATGTTCATGTAATTGCTCCATTTCAGTTAGAAATGAAATAAATAACCTAGAATCTACTTTTAATAATATTCTTATTCAAGTATTAGACATGGGGAGCTCATAAGGGAAAATATTTTCAAAAATTTTAAGTTAACTGTGCCTACATAGTGAAAAAGGCCTAGAGAGAAACAAAATATGAAAACAGAAGTAATTTCAACTGAATATTTAAAATACTGAAAGCAAATTATATTCTGCCTACATCTCAGGTACATATGTCAGCTTCACAGGAAAAAATGGTTTATTGAAAATTTAGTATATTATGGTCAGTTGAGAATTTTTATTAAAAAATATTGTCATAAAATTGTTATTTTTAATTAATCTTTTCAGATTAAAAATATTCTACATATATCCTTTGAGTTTGTCTTCTCATTTCAACTTCAGAAATTTGTATATATTTTTCTTTTGTAAATTAGATTGTATTTCCATTGATATTAGGCATTTCTTCTCTGCTTCTGTGTTGAGGTTTAAACCTAACCAGCAACTAAGCAGCACACAACTGCTTGCTCACTCCTCCCTGGTGGGATGCGGGGTGAAGAGTCAGAAGGGTAAAAGTGAGAAAACTCATGGGATGACATAAAGACAGTTGAATAAGTAAAGCAAAATCCACGGGTGCAAACAAAGCAAAACAAGGAATTCATTCACCACTTCCCATCAGCAGGCAGATGTTCAGCCATCTTCAGGAAAGCAGGGCTCCATCACACATATGATTACTTGGGAAGACAAATGTCATGACTTTGGACATCCCCTCCTTCTTTCTTCTTCCCCCAGTTTTTATTACTGAGCATGACGTTGTATATTATGGAGTATCCCTTTGGTTAGCTGAGGTCACCTGTCCCAGCTCCCCTCAACTCCCTGTGCACTCCTAGCCTGCTTACTTGTGGGATGGTATGAGGAGTAGAAAAGGCCTTGACCTTGCACTGCTCAATACTAAAGAAAACACCCCTGTGTTATCAACACTGTTTTCATCACAAATTCAAAACATATCCCCATACAAGTCACTGAAGAAAATTGACTTTACCCTGGAAAAAACAGTATATTCTGTATTGTTTCTTTTCAACAAAATATTTTTAGTTTCTTTCTCATTTCTTATGTGTGTATTCCTGCAGTGTTCTGCCCTACATGCTCTTTCATTGAAGTATAAGATTTTTTCGATTGGTTGTGTGTAGTCACTTCATCTGTTTTCTTATGAATCAGTGCTTCTTTGGTTGTTTGTTTTCTTATTCATTTGAAGCTATTTATGCAGCACTCCACAGACTGCATCTTTGGTGAAAGACAAGCAAGGACCAGCAAATTTGAAGAGGAGTCTTCCAGCCCAACAAGAAATCAACTTCTCTTTTTCACTTATGAGTTCCCTCTAATGGCTTTTTAGCTGACAGTTTTACTTCTGTTTGAGATAGCAGTTATTCATGGATTTATTGTCAAAAAATTTGCCTGCATACTTTTCTGAAAAAAAAAAAAAAAAAAAAAAAGGGACTTGTGAGGAAAAAGGAAATTCTGCTACATTAATCCCTGTGAGTGAAGGTAGTGGAACCAGCAGACTTTGCATAAGGGCTTTACAGGTGTCTGAAGAGTGTTTGTAGCAAAATGTGTAATGCAAGATGCAGGACAGAGGAGGTGGTGCTGTGCAGGAAAGATGGTCTCCATTCAGTCAAGAACAATAGCAGATTATTTCTCAGAAGCCATCGCAGTGACTATTGTTGGAAAAAAAAAAAACCAAAACAAAACACCACAGCACTTCATTCATATTTTTTAGATTTAGAGGTGATGGCAGCACCCCTACTCCTGAGGCTTACCTCCAGAGCAAGGATAATAAAGTATGGATTCAAATTTATTTTGCTCATTCATATCATGACCATTTATATTACACTTTCTTAAGTTCATGTAAGGCAGTGTCACCTCCAGGAAACGCGCACTATACCCCTTTCCTTCATCATAACTCTTGGTCTTGTACACTATCCAATACTGTACATTTATAGGGAACTTTTTAATTTTCTCATCCCCCTACAGGGAAGCATCATGCTTTTATCTTCCTCTATATCTCACTTTTCTGAAAAAGTAATTTAAACTTTTTTATGACTATCTCTGTTCCAGGTCAAAAAGACTAAAATATTTAACCTCCCTATACTAATCACGGGGAGTTTAAACACTACTGTAAGTTTGTTGTGATGACATGAGACCCCGCCTGGAGTACTGTGTTCAGTTCTGGGGCCCCTAACATAAGAAGGACATGGACTTATTGGAGAGAGTTCAGAGGAGGGCCACAAAAATGATCAGAGGGCTGGAGCACCTCTCCTATGAAGACAGGCTGCGAGAGTTGGGGTTATTCAGCCTGGAGAAGAGAAGGGTCCAGGGGGACCTTATAGCCACCTTCCAGTACCTAAAGAGGGTCTATAGGAAGGCTGTGTAGGGACTTTTTACAAGAGCAGGTAATGATAGAACAAGGGGTAATGGCTTTAAACTGCATGAGGGTAGATTTAGATTAGCTATTAGGAAGAAATCCTTTCCTGAGAGGGTGGTGAGACAATGGAACAGGTTGCCCAGAGAAGTTGTGGATGTCCCCTTCCTGGAAATGTTGAAGGCTAGGTTGGATGAGGCTTTGAGCAACCTGGTCTACTGGAAGGTGTCCCTGCTTATGGCAGAGTGGGTTGGAACTGGATGATCTTGGTCCCTTCCAACCCAAACCATTCTATGATTCTATGATTCTATTTTTCTGAACATTATTTTACCTTTTACATTTTCATTCTTGAAGAATAATTGAATGTTTTTATTATCTTTTCCAGCTTGGGATAGGTCAAGGCTCTGAAATGGCAAATTTTCATTGTGAAACTGTCATCATGTTTTCAGGATTTTATTTTTTTTTTTTAACCAAAGCTGTGCTAGAAAATGATCATACAGATTTTTAGAAAATATTTTTCAGCTTTAAATAATAAGTTGAACAATAATAATTTGTGTTTTCTTGCTAAAAAAGTTATGTTTTCCACAGAAGAAATATATAAATAGTTGTTTTCTTTAAGATCTATTTTGGCACAGTCTAACATTTTTTTTTCTCTGAGAAGAAGACTTTTACTTTTCAGATGATTTTTTTTTTTTTTCCCCATTCATTGGCCAAACCAGAAAACAGGAGTAGGAGTAAAGGGTTTGAGTGTAGTCCAAATCTCTGTTTTGATATATTTCCAAATATTTCACTACAGTTTATTTTAAAATATTTTAAATATTTAAAAATCTGTTTTATATGCAAGATTGTGTTCAAAATTAAATTTTGTTCAAATAGTTTGAAACTATGAGATATGTTTCCAGTTTACCTGTATGCTTTTTCACTGAGAATAGGCTTACATCTCTCAAATTTACTGTCAGTCAAAATGTTTTTTTCTCCATCTGTAGCTAATTTATATGCTTTCAAACTTTGTACAGATTAGAATGAATTAACAAATATCCTTCAAGATTACCTAGAAAAATAAGAAACAGGAGAAATGCTTAAGAGATTCTGTGAACTACTGAAAAATGGAATGAGATTTTTAAACAATATTTTCCTCTTTTTTTGTTTCTTCAGTATCTTTCATTTTTCTCCTAAAAATAAACAGGGTTGGGAAAAAAGTGCCAAGGTGTTTCTGGCTCCTAATGGTATCTTCTATTAGCTGTCTTTTACATTCTTTGAGCTTCTAGTTATATTGTCTTCACTGTTAACTTCTGCTTTTCTTGAGATAAAGTAGTATTTGGAAGAGAGAAGGGAAGTAAAGCAAAGGCATAAAGATATACGTAAAAGTTTGGCTGGTCAATGTAACACACCAGTCTCGGCTGATGGTCTGAGATTCACCTCACTGATATGTATAGGGATATCTGAGCTGAGAAAACACCAAGAGACAAATGAGTCACCAGTCATGACAAACTTATACATAATAATAGTGAAACATCCCTATGTTTCTTCTCAATTACATTTCCCAGTGATTGTAAATCTGACTTAGCTAACAAATCTTCATTGAAAAGAAAGACAAAAGAAACAAGAACTAAAAAGAATATCACTGCAGGTAAAGAATTAAGTTTCTTTTTGACAAAACTGGCCTGGTAATAAAAGCAAATGTACTAACACTAATTTCCTTGGCAGTTTCATCTATATTTCTAAGTAAGGGAAATTTTGTTGTTGTTGATAATAAAAAAGCATCTTTTACATAGAGGAACAATGGAATTTAATAAAAGTTTTTGTTGTTGCTGATGTTAGTTACAACTAAACTGAGTTATATTAAATAAAGAAAAAAATAAAATAGGACTATTTTTGTTTAAAAAAAAAACACCCTAAGTTAGCATGAATGTGTCACTCTACATAGGCTAACACTCATGTCTGGTTAAAATATGATGTTGCCATGTATAAACAGGCTATTCCAAACCACAATTAATTTCCACCATGGCAGACAATAATTGGTAGTAGTAATAATGTTAGTAATAAGTATGGATGATATGATGTGTTAGATAGTTTTTGATTACTTTAAGAGCCTAAAGAGACTAGAAATGCAATGTCGTTAAACTCAGGAGCTCTCTTACATGAAGGCAGTCTTAGATTTAATCTTTTATGTTGTGGATTTCAGTCAACAAGAAATAGATTGTGAGAAATTCTGTGATGATCCATCAGTAATCCAAATCATTAAAAATTACATCTTAAAACAACCTTGTTTGGAAAAATAAAGGAGTAAGGAAAGCAAAGGCTTCTACTTTCCTTCCTTTTTCTTTATATTTAGAAAAGGTCATAGTTTTCTTAAAACAAGCAATACTCGGTAAATGTAGCAATCCAGAGCAGTAATTCCTGTTATTTCACACTTGTAAAAATGTAAAATGAATGTTATTTTTCAAGTCAAATATTTACATGTAAATTCATATGAATGTTTGGTATAGCATTGGCTTAACAATAGCCCAGTTTAACTACAGAATAAAGTAATTTTAAAAAACCCAACAACCCACAAACAAACAAAAAACCCAAACAAAACAACAAAATAAACCCAAACAACATGACAGCTTCTATTATAGCTTAGGTTACACTTACAGGAGATATCCCATCCTAAAACATGGCAGTGTAGAACCCCACATGCAGGTCAGGTGGGGCTGCCCAGCTGCTCTAGAACTATGAAGATAATTACCTGGCTCAGAATAGTCACAGCATGAGCTTGAATATGTGACTATACAAACAGACACTCAGAAATGCCTGACCATGTACAAGTAGAAGGAAAAACTGGCAAATTCATTTGAGGGCTGACAGTTAGGCAACATGCTATAGAGCTCAGCTGCCTTTTGGTTAAGTCACCATGGGAGAATAAGTACAGGATGCTGTTAGACGTAATTTTAATAAATTAAATATATTTTTAGGGAAGTTTTTGTTAACAAAGACATTATTATAATCTAGCTTATTCTTACTAATTTTATTCAGTTACAGGTACAGATACACTTTTTAAGAATTAGGTTTTGTCTGAGATTTTGGAAAGAAAGATTTTTCATTATACTTTTTTTGCACCACCTCTGCTAATGAAATAGAAGTATGTAGTAAAGCAAAACTTAATTAAACTGTTAAAATACCCTACATCCATGAAATTTATTTCCCTGTCAATGGGAAATACTTCTGCAAGGCTCTGGTACATCCTACAGCTTGTCAAGACATTGCACAGAATGAACCTGTAATAATGAATGTTCTTCATGTTCCTCATTATTTCCAACATTGCAATGTGAGATGGACAGCAATTAGAAACACTTGGAAGAAAGAAAAGAGGAATCCCATGTCTCATCCCATGCTGTGGGTTGCGAGATGGTTGAATCTTTGAATTCCCCAACAGCCCGCATTACAGAAAAGAGGCTGATCTCTTAGTAGAGTCAACGAGGGAAAACAACCAGTCTCTGCTCGGTAGAGCAGGGAGGCAGATAGAGTCACAACAATGACTCAGAGGGACAATTTCACAGATAGTTTTATTAGCTGACAAACCTTGGTAAATAAGCAGAGACAATCTGGCAACAAATTAACTGATAACCTTCAGTGAGCGAATAAAGGCACTTTGGCGATAAGACTATTTTCCTGACAACCCATAATATACGTGAGAAGAAGAGGGTAGGAAAAGGAAAAGAAAGAGAAGAGAAAGAGATATATAGAGAAAACGTATAACCATCTGTAATGTGGATCCCGCATTGTCATCAAGCAACGAGTTTGGTCTGCAAGTGATGGGTTGACGTCAAGACAGGTGAGGTGTTGTCCTTTTATAGTCTTTATTATGTCTGTGCCATTGGTTGTTCCAAAAAGGTTCTTGTTTTCTCTGACTTGCACCTACACAGTCAGGCAAGTTTTTCCTCTGGGCAACAACAGGAGAAAGTAAGAGAGAAAGGGCTCGCTCTCCTACCTGAACAGAGATCACCCCCTCTCTCTCCCAGATCCACCCCCACAAAGCATTTCACTAGAGTTGTTTGAAACATCTTCTTTATGAAGTTTGTGACATCTCACTCAGGTGAGGACTGTCGATACTTTGAGCAATAGAATCCTTCTAAGACAAACAAGAAATATCTTTCTCCCCTTTTACTGTTTTCCTGTGAATTCATTTCCACAAAATGGCCTTTATTACACTTTGGACATTCTCTCTGAGCAATTCCCAATTAGCATTAGAAAAAGCACTTCATATCTGCCCTGAATCACATACCCATATGGTGACAACAGCAGGTTTGTTTTTCTACAGTGATCAGGCACAGGGGGACAACATTGATCACAGGATTTTCTTCTACTTATGTTGCCTTTTACAAGTTTTTTCCCATCCCAGGTTCTTTCCCTTTGCCATTTTCATCCCCTCCCAAGCAAACAAATCTCTTGTGTTTACTCTTTCTCCATCGGCCCTGGTTTTTTTGGCTGACTTTGTAAACTTCTTTGGCATTTGTAATACAACAATTTGCTAATTTCTACCTTAGTCATCAATTCTGTTGACTGTTCTTCCTTTGGTTATTCATAATAGTTACAATTTCTGATATTCTCATTTTCTTATTTTGGATCTCACTACCCAGGTACTATCCTTATTTTGCTGTGGTTTTTAACAGCAAAAAGGTGAACTCCTACCAAAAGCATGACACTCAAACCCTTTTTTTCCTTCAAATACTTAAATAGTATTTTATAACATTATAAAATTCCTTTAGGAGGTACCTCTCTGTTCCCATTTTTATCGTTTAGTGGTTAGTTTAATGCTCATATGAGGTACAGTTAAAATGTCTTTCTCTGCCTGAGGGACACATATACAGATCAAGGGCATTCTCAGTCCTTTCTTTTAAAACTGTTCCATTTTTCATGCAATAATCAAAGATTGTTGAACCAAAGACAGAAAGAAAGCAAAGTAGAGAATATGCATGTGTGTGACTTTCTAGCTTACTGATTAGAGCTGTCACTCAGAAGAGAAGACATTTGTGGTTTAGTTTCTGCTTCAGTAGCTCTATGGGTTTCTCACTATTACTTTTTCCAAAGTAATGACACACAGGATTTAAAGCTTCGAGTGTCTTTCTGAACATAACATATTAAAGCAGAAGATGATTTGAAAGCAAGATTTTTAAGTAATGATTTTGAGTTCTAACTATTTAGTTCTTAAATTAAAAAAGTGGTTACTGTCATGGGACCTATTTTGATTACACCTTTCAGACAACATGGGACATACATAGGACATTCAGACAACTTAGAAGGCTGCTATGTCTGTACTTCCTGAGGAAGATGGGAATGAGTTAGGTATTGGTCCAATGTGCTCTATCAGTGTTGAATTGAAACAATGTTTGACGTGCCTAGAAAAGATAACAATAACACTGCAGTGTGAAAAAAAGGATTTTTCCAGGATACAGTGCCACAGAATTGGGAGTCTGAATATGGCAATTTTGGCCACCAGTGACCAAAGTTAGAATAAATAGGAATGTAAATGCCTGTATTCTTTGAACTCTTAGCATTTGATGCCTTTAAAAATAGAAAACAGAACAAAAC
Organism: Antrostomus carolinensis; assembly: GCF_000700745.2. NCBI lineage: Eukaryota > Metazoa > Chordata > Aves > Caprimulgiformes > Caprimulgidae > Antrostomus > Antrostomus carolinensis. The sequence continues at coordinate 20,880 of NW_010332183.1, forward strand.
AAAAACCTTTCCACTGATGTGACAACATTAAAATGATGAAGTGTCATGCCCTGTTAATTTATTATTATATTGCAAAAATCAGTGGGAGTTTCTCATTAGCAGGGGTAAATCTATCTTGTAAAAGTTGGTAAATAAATAAAACCCATCAGTCTGCTCAGCTGGCATGCTTTCTGAAGTGATGTCCATAGGAGAATGTAAGAACAGAATAGACTGATATGAGTCACTTGGTTACATGTGGAAGAGACAAAATAGGTCAATAAAAATATAAGAAAATTTATTTAGTAAATTAATCTTAGGACAGACATTTTTCCCAGGCATTATAAAACAAATTAAGTCCTTATGTCAGTGAGCTTGAAATCACTGAAGCAAACCAAACTGGAAATGCAGAATGAGAGGCTGAAAACAGAATAATAGCAAGGTGAAGTTATTTGCCTATCAGTAGGAACACTGATCTCTGCTTCAGCCTTGTGTCTGACAATTTCATAAATTAGAGGGTTGATTGAGAACACAGCTGCCAGGTAAGAAGAAGACAATGGGAGCCACAGAGATGTGGACCCAAGGAAACTCCAGTAGACTCTAATAAGCTCAGGCAACTTCCCTTGACCGAAGGATGTCTGCAACCTTTATTCCAGCTGGAACCTAATTAGAGAGGGTCAAGAAACCTCTTAGCTGCTGCTAGAGCCAGGCCAATATGAAAGTTAGGCCAAGAGCACAGTTCCCAGAGTGTAACTTGCAAAGTGTAATTAACACATGCAGCAGTTCATACAGCAGGGTGCAAAGAAGTGATCTCATTGTAGTACATATTCTGCATACACATTTTCAGGTGTGGTGATGGCACACCACAGGGCCCCTTCCTCAGCAGGCTTTGGAACAGCTATCCCTGCTAGGGTAGAGGTTTCAATCCAGACAGAGCTTCAGATGGTGGTTGCAGTCCTGTGAATCCTAGGCTACAGGGAGTGTCTGGGGCCTCTCTCTGAGGCTGGAGACATGGTCCCCTTTCCAAGTGGAGGAGTTATGGAAAGAAGTGAACAGTCTTCAGGAAACTAGAGAGTATGAGAAGGAGAGAGAAATGAACAGGATCTTCTTAGAGACTCTACAGCTTCAGAGTCATGAACCTAAACTGTAGTGGAGATACAAACAGAGTCTGTCCCTAGCAGAATGGTAAGTGGAAACTTGGAGGAAGGCAAAGGCTGGAAGCTGGTGACTTTTGGCACCAAGAAAAGGCCTCTTGTTCTGCCTCAAAGCTTGCAACTGCGAAACAAGTAAAGCTGAGGAGGAAAAGCTGGGTGAGCTTTCAAGCAAAGCATCTGGGCTGACTGACCCTGAGCCACACAGGAGTCCCAGGTAGAAATGGCAAGTGACAGCAGTGGTGACTCCCTGCTGTGGGGGATGGACGCATCCATCTGCCACCCTAACTTGTAATGTGGAGAAGTTTAGTTCTTCCTGGGGGCCTCGATCCAGGATTTTGAGAAGAAACTACTGAAGCTTGACCAACCCTTTGATTATTACCCCATGCTGTTCTTTCATGTGAGCACCAGTGATACTTCTAGGGGCAATCTGGAGAGTATCAAATTGACTATAGAGATCTGGGATCCATAGTCACGGACAAGGAGACCCAGGTGGTGTTGTCCTCAGTCCTGCTGGTGAGGGGACACAGTATGAGGAAGATGAGGCTGGTACTGCACGTCAACTACATGTTACAGAGCTGGTTTCAGTAACAAAGTTTTGCTTTCTATGAACAGGGGACCCTGTTTGAGGATCAGTCTGTTTGTGAGAGATGGGTTCCATCTCACTATGCAGGGCAGAGATATCTCAGAATGTATTGGGTTGGAAGGAACCTTCAAAGGTCATCTAGACCAACCACCCTGCAGTAAGCAGGGACATCTTTACTACAGCAGGTTGTTCGGAACCCCATCAAGCCTGACCTTGAATATCTCCAGGGATGGGGCCTTGTCCCAATCCGATGTCAGGATCATTCAAATGTCCCAATCCAATATCGGGGGAGGTTTCGATATGATCCCAAGAGCAAGACTAAGACACAAACGAGGTCACATGCCGTACTGCCAGAACACCTTTTATTACAAAAAGAAAAATAACAGAGGATAGCGATAGGACAGGATGGAAAGAAAGATGGGAAATCAAGCAAGGAGTCGGGATAGGGCAGCAAGAATAGTCACCACCATGGGTCCAGTGGCGAGGCGACGGTGAGGGGTGGGCAAGGAGGTCTCAGTTGCTTGTTCCAGCGGTGATGCGGCATGGTGCGGTGCGGTCAGGTGGTCGTTCTCTCTCTCTCTTTCTCTCCCTCCTTTTCTCCCTCCCGACCCTTGCTCGTGCAGGTCCTCATTAAATACCCCTTTGAGGGCTGTAGTCTCCATAGCACGTCTCTTTGTGACCCCCAGCACTTGGGGCAGGGACATGTCCAGGCAGAACATCCCCTCTGGCAGGACACCTTCACAAGTTGGGGTTTCCAGAACCCGGTGGTCTTGTGATCATCCTTGCAAGCAATCTTTGAGACAAGCCTATAGTGCAGTTCCTCACAGGCCTCCACTACATCTCTGGGCAACCAGTTCCAATGATCTACCATCGTCATATTGAAGAACTTTTTTCTAATATCCAACCTAAATCTACCCTTTTCTAGTCTAAAACCATTACCCCTTGTCCTATTGCTACATGCCCTTTTGAACAGTTCTTCCCCAGCTTTCTTATAGGCACCTTTCAGTTACTGGAAGGTGGCTATAAGGTCCCCCTGGACCCTTCTATTCTCCAGGCTGGGTAACCCCAAATCCCTCAGCCTGTCTTCACAGGA
>NW_010332183.1:24047-24532 GCF_000700745.2 Antrostomus carolinensis
TCCCCGGGGCCCCCTTCCCCAGCCTGTCCAGGTCCCTCTGGATGGCATCACATCCCTCTGGCACATTGACTGCACCACCTATCTTGTCCAGCTTGGCATCGCCAGTGAACTTGCTGAGGGTACACTCAATCTCAATGTCAATATAATTAAAGAAGATATTAAACAGCACTGGTCCCAGTACGGACCCTTGAGGGACACTACTTGTCACTATCTTCCATCTTTGCCAAGTTCAGCTCCAGCTGCACCTTGGCCTTCCTGACCTCATCCCTACACATTCAGTCAATGTCCCTGTACTCTTTCAAGAATACCTGTCCCTGCTTCCACTGCGTGTGTAGTTTGATCTTGCCTTCTAGTTTGACCAGCAGGTCTTGACTCAGCCATGCTAGTCTCCTGTTTTCCTTGCCCGATTTCTTACACGTGAGAATTGAGAGCTCTTGTGCTCTGTGGAAAACATCCTTAAAAATCTGCAAGCTCTGTTCATCTAC
>NW_010332183.1:24832-30318 GCF_000700745.2 Antrostomus carolinensis
ATCACTACAGCCCAGACTGCCTCCAATCTTGACATGCCTGATGAGCTCACTTGCATTGGTGACCATCAGGTCCAATATTGCTTCCCCTCAAGTAGGGCTGTCTATTTCTTGTGTTAGAAAGTTGTCATCAAGGCACTCCAGGAGTCTCTTGGATTGCCTACAGCTTGCCGTGTGTACTTTTCTAACAGATGTCAGGGTGGTTGAAATCACCCAGGAGGATAGAGCCTGTGAGCTCAATGCTTCCTGGAGCTGGAGTAAGAAGGCTTCATCAATAGGGTCCCCTTGATTTGGCAACCTGTAGTAGACGCCAACCACAGGGTTTTCCTTGTTGTCTCTATCCTTAATTCCTACCCATAAGCTTTCCACCTGCTCTGTACTTTTCTAACAGATGTCAGGGTGGTTGAAATCACCCAGGAGGATAGAGCCTGTGAGCTCAATGCTTCCTGGAGCTGGAGTAAGAAGGCTTCATCAATAGGGTCCCCTTGATTTGGCAACCTGTAGTAGACGCCAACCACAGGGTTTTCCTTGTTGTCTCTATCCTTAATTCCTACCCATAAGCTTTCCACCTGCTCATGGCTATTCTTTAGGGACAACTCTTCACACTCTAACAATTTCTTAACATAGAGGGCAAAACCTCCACCCCTCCTTCTTCTCCTGTCCCTTCTGAACAGCTTGTAACCATCAATAGCCACGCTCCGGTCACGGGATTCATCCCACCAAGTTTTTGTAATGGCCACTATGTCATAGCTTTCTAGTAGGATGGTGGCTTCCAACTCCTCCTGTTTGTTGCCCATGCTGCGTGCACTGGTGTAGAGGCACTTCAGCTGGGCTGGTGGCTGCGTCACCTTCTTAGATAGACACACTGCATATTTGCCAACAGAACGGCTGACCTGGTAAGAAGGACGTTACACTAGGAAAGATAGGGGAGGGAGAGAGTTACAAGCAGCCTTCTGAGGGAGTGGTTAACAGGGTTGACAAGCATAGAATCTAGAGTTATGTGAATGAAGAGGAACACAAAATCAGCAAAATAGGGTTTAAGTTTGGTCACCTCAAGTATCATCACTACAATTCTGTAATTCTGTGAAACAGAAATGAAATTTATATATTTGCTTTCCTTTCAGAAGTGGTAAAAATGTGGGAAAATAGTTTTGTTCAGTAAGTTCTTGTTTGCAATTTCTGTAAGAGAATAAGGAAAAGCAATATTTTGAAAACAGAAAATACTGTTAGTACCTTAGAATAATATGTTTAAGTTTTAAGATAAAAAGTTGATGTAGATGGAAATCAGTGAAATATATTAGTGGATAAAGTGGTATGAAATAGAAGAATGTCACTATAGTATCTGAAAAGTATAAATTAAGTACTTTAAGGTAAAGGGGGAAAAAAAAAGGTAAAGAGTTAGACCACCAGTTGTTATAAAATGTCAATGCTTCTTTTGACTTCAGTTCAGGATCTGGTCCAATGCATTTCCTCTAAATAAGTGTGATATCATTTGTTATCAAAACACTGCAATAAGCAAACCATTTAATGTTCAAAGAAGCAAAGATTTTACTTTACATCAAGAAGGAGAAAGTTCTCTGCACAGAAAAGTCTTAGACAACCAAGCTTTTATTTTTAATTAATGTTGGAACTTATATAAAATAATTTTTAAAATTAATAAATAATAATAATATAATCTCAGCCTCACAAATTCCTAGAGACAGTAGGCATGTAGTAGCTCAGCTAAGTAGGTCTTAATACTAGGTACAGAAGAATAAGCTGAACTAACAGTAAAGAAAGAAATAAAAATGACCCTTAATTCACTGCTGAAATATGGGAAGGTGAGTTTTAGACTCATTGACACTTAACTGTCCTTTCACGGTTAATATGGCATAGTTTATCTCAATTACTTTTGAACAGAACTCCACCTGAATATGCCATCATGCCTTCTGTGTTTGAGATTACTTCCACTTTTACTTCAAAAGTGAGGAAGAAATAAATGAATGCTGATAAACTATAGCTTTTCAGAGTTCAAACACAGCTGTTCTTACAGAGATAGAGGCAGCGAATGCTTATTCCTGGTTTGTATCAGAAATAGTGTGTTCAGCAGGACTAAGAAAGCAATCATCCCCCTGTACTGGTGAGACCACACCTGGAATACTGTATTCAGTTTTGGGTCCCTCACTACAGGAAAGATATTGAGAAGCTGGAGTGTGTGCAAAGAAGAGCAACAAAGCTGGTGAAGGGTCTGGGGCACAGGTCTTAATGAGGGAAATGGAATTGTTTAGTCTGGAGAAAAGGAGGCTCAAGGGAGACCTTATTGCTCTCTATGACTACCTGAAAGGAGGTTGTAGTGAGGTGGGTGTTGCTTTCTTCTCCCAAGTAACAAGTGGTAGGACAAGATGAGGCCTCAAGTTGCACCCGGGGAGGTTTAGATTGACTATTAGGAAAAATTCTTCACTGAAAGGGTTATGAAGCATTGGAACAGGCTGTCCAGGGAAGTGATAGATTCACCATCCCTGGAGGCATTTTAAAATACTGTAGATATGGTGCTTAGGGACATCATTTAGCAGCAGACTAGGTAGTGTTTCAGGAATGGTTGGACTCCATGACCTTTAAGGTCTTTTCCAACGTAAATATGATTCTATACTTTTTACTGCTTCACTTTTTCCACTGGAAATGATCAGCTAGTCTCTTTGGAGAGTCATTTTAATTTACTTGAGAACATGTTTCTTAAACAATATTAGCTTGAGTTTTGAAGTATTTAAAAGTATGATATCCAAGAAATATTTTTTTTAATTATTATTTTGAATTTTTAGAGATGAAAACTGATGCATGGCCTCTTTAAAAAAGTATAAACAAACAGATCCAGATATTTTCTCTCACTTCAGCTTCAACCTTGAATATATATTTTGTGTGGCATGCTTTCAAGACACCACAAAATAGAGCTTTTGTGTATAAGAGATCTAAACAGCTGTATAGGTATTTCAAAATCTGTATGTTTTAGCAATTGTTTTTCCTAGCAATACTGTCCCTTATAAAGCTGCTAATATTTCAAATTACTATTTGAGGAGAATATTCTCAGCTGTCCTTCAAACCATCCTGTAATTTTCACCTTTAAATCTTTTATTTCCTGCAGACTTAACTTTATTTTTTACTTGCTTTCAAAATTCTGCTTGTTAACAATAAGAATATATGCTGTTTAGAATAGGACATATAGCAGAAGGTATTATAGAATTTTCTGAAACATAGTTTCCTAATTATGTTATACAGCAGCAGAAAAGAGTGAGTCTGCATAACACATATGTAGCTTGTAATTTTGTTCGTAGGAGGAGATATTTCTCTAAGTGCTTTGTATAGTCATTATAGATGATCATAGTACATTGAAATGTTATGATTTGGAACAACAGATCCCTGACTTCACTGTAAGAGCAGAAAAGGGGAGGAACTGCTCATTTATACCAATAATTTGTCCGAAGATACACTTGCATATATATAATGATAGACTGAAGTGTTTTCAACAGTAATGTCTGCCATTATTGAACAGAACTTAAATCCGTCAGGTAGTTAGTCTCCAAATTTAAGATTTTTTTCCTCTTTCCATTGTTTCTTCTTGACCAGTCCAAGGCATTATACAGTGAGTCAACCCTAAGGTAGCAGTCCTCCCATAACAATGCTGTGAAAAGCTCCCTATAGAACACACGTTTTACAGGATTTACACTGGTGAAGCAGCACAGGAATTTCTTTTCTACAGAATAGGTATTAAGTTCTAAAATTTTACTATTTGTTTTGAACATAGACATGAACAGAGTGGAGGCAGAAGCAGATTACCATTATGAAGAACAGAATGGGATCCAGGAGTATGCAGAAATGAAAAAATATTTTCTCCCCCTCCCATCCCACCTTTTCAATTAACACTGAAAGCCAGTGTTTTTGTCTTTTGGCTTCTTAAGAAACTGATGAAATGCTGATATATCTGCCTGTACATTTACACTTACAAGAAGAACAGTTCTCTGCATTTCTGACAGCCACTGTTTCTTTGCTTACTGTAGCTAGGTGAGCTACGTCTATGCTTTTTGACGTTGTTGATATTTCCAATACTTTCTTGATAATGGTACTATATTATAGTAAAATGTTAAAAACTACAGTCATATTGTTTGCAATTTTATTTCTTTTACTGTTGCTTTATCTTGACAGGGTACAAGGATTTCCATGTGTCAAGAAAAAAACGCCTTAATGAACTAAGACAGAGCTAGTGATGCAAAAAAGGACTAAACCACAAATTTCATCATGTCACCAGAAACTGGAAGGAAAATCAGAAGAAAGAAGATGTATATCTAAAACAACCATGAATATCCCAAGACAATAGAAAAAGCATTTAGGGAACCTGATAGAGAAATTAATTTTCTATCTTTTCTTTCTTTTTTTTTCTTGAATTGTCCACAGTATGCTTGCCAGAGGAAGCAAAAAAGGGCAAAACTTAAAATGTTTTGGGAAATAAAAGATGGAAGGAAAAACAGATGCTCCTGTGACAAAACAAATGGTTTTCAAATTCTCACTCACCACGTTCTTCTTTTTTCATCCTAGTTACATCTACACTTATGCTGTCCTATAGAAGCTTAATTGTTTCATTCTACATTTTTAAATTATATTTTTAATTGATTGTGAAGTTCAAAGCTAAGAGATTCTTCAAATTTGACATACTTATGTTTTATAGTGAGCCATATTATACTTAATACTGTCATAAAACTTCATAGGAAAATCAAAGAATCTTACAATTTATTTAGTGAAACACACTAATTCCATCTTAATTAAAAAGATTTAAAGTACCCCACTTACATGTAATTAAGATTCAAGGTGAAATCTTTGAAATTTTAAAGAACTTTTTTTCTATCTGCAGTTGCATATATGCACAAAACTAACTCATGGAATGAAATTATTCTTAATTATCCATAATCTATTAAAGTTAATGATTTAGTCATAATCATGATTGTTATAATTAATTATGATATATTCATAATCAACCAGACAGTTGGAAGTAGTTATTAACATCATGTGTTACACTTTGAATGCTGTAATTCAGCTTTGTTTTAATTATACAAAGACATCAGCAATATGTAAAAACTTTACATTAATCTATTAGGGTATTACAATACTGCAGTAATATATTTAAATTATTATACCTAATACATCATTGCAGTAGGTGGACATCTCATAAAATATTTAAGTTTGTACACAAACATATTTTCATATGCTTCTTAAGCGCATTTTCATATAGTTATCTATCTTGTACTTTCTCCGGAAAGGACTTTGTTTTTGTGATTTTGTTTTAATTTAATAGAGTTTGCAAAAAACTATCAAAAAGTGTTTTTGAATTTTATTTATTTTATCTGTGGATAGTTTACAAGTATATGCATGATATTTTATTATCTATAATATGTTTAATTAATGTATTTTAGTGCTGAAATTGAGAAAATTATGTTTATTAAATAAAAATAAAATTAAATAAA
>NW_010332184.1:0-424 GCF_000700745.2 Antrostomus carolinensis
TTTTTCAATGGTCATCTTGAGATGATTGACAAGATTTAGACCTACTCTACAGAAACTGATTCTTGGAGATGAGAGAAAAAAGTGCGTAATTTTCTCTTAGTGCAGAAATTCTGCAATACATATGTTTAAACAAAACTCCCTGGACAACAAAACAGAACTGGTTGCCAAAGGGTCAGAATTTTCCCCACTCCTCCCACCTCCCTGGTGGTCTAGCTATATCTAACTTTTTTTTTTTAACCTCTATACTCTCTATAATAATCACAGAGGGTAATAAAAATAGAGTTATATTGTTTGCCACAGCTTTAGTGAGATGCTGAAGAATCCAGAAAAATTCTGTTAATATTTGAGAGCAGAAGCCCATGTATTTATGGGTCCTCTTGTTAAATATGCGGTGGTTATTAACATCTTTCCTACTTACTCTGCT
>NW_010332185.1:0-48897 GCF_000700745.2 Antrostomus carolinensis
TTAACTCTATCCTAGCAAAACCAGGACACACCTCTAAATGCAATGGCTCTTTTTACCTTATACAGACACAAGCTCAAACTGCAACATCACAACCTGTGACCAGCCATTGAGAGCATACTCTTCCACTCTTTAACAAGAACATTGTGATATTTGAGAGATTTTTTTTCCCAGCGTGGCAGATGTATTTATTTTCCATCTAAAAATAACTTCAATCACATCTGGCAGAACAAGAAAATTCATTAAAACACATTTCTGATCTTGCTTAATGTTTTAACCAAGTCTCTAGCCCACCACTCCGCCTTTTAATATCACGTAGGTAGTTTTAACAAATTGCTAAGAATCACTGATGAGCACCCTGCAGAAAAGAAAACCATTAAAAGGAAACTTAACAGGTTCTAGGGAACTGGGACACCCTCCTGAAGCCATAGGGTCATAGCATAAGGTAGATGCGATGGTTTTCTAACCACTTACAAGCCCTGTCCAAACCTAACAGCTATTCCCAAACTGACAACTGCTTCATGTGACATATCTTATAGCAGGAAAGCACAGCGCATCTCCACAAAAAACAGAGATAAAGGCAGTAACACAAACAGTGGCTGACTGCCTTTCCACTGCTGGAAAAAAAGAAAACAAATAGTTCACTTAGTCTCACACTACTGTCAAAGACGAAAGGACCTCTAATCTTCTGGGGGACGGAGCCAGAGGCATGCTGGGCAGTCTGAATACTACAGAAGCAAGGCTTTGTGGAAAACTCTGCAAATGCTGTTTTCATATGAAACACAGTGATGGAAATATGCAGAACTAAGGAGGGGAAGCCTGCCCCTTTCTCCCAACACCAGCCCGACCCTTCAGCTGTCTGCTGCTCTTCAGCTACCGAGCTGCTGATGTGGAACTGACATGAGCCTGTCCCTTATAAGTCTACCAGTACATCTTCACCTCTTAAAAACACTTTTATTTCTAGCAAAAAGACCTTTATGGTCTATCTGTAAGAAAACTGGAAATGTAGCTACCTGGGGAACAGGGAGGGAGAGCACATTTGGCAGTCCCGTGGAGAGGCACTCAGGCAGGAAAGGGGCCAGGCTGATCCAATGTTTCCATCCCGTCTCCAAAAAACTGCTACAAGACCACACACGCTTTAGGCTGCCGGCAGCCTGCCCCCAGGGCCACCGAGTCCCACGGCCACAGACCTTCCTCCCCTGTGGCACTGAGGGTCCAATCCCTCTCACCCCTCATTGCAACACCCTCCTCCTGTGAACAGGCAGGGCAGGGCAGGGCAGGACCTCGGCTGTCCCGTAGTTTCTCACCTAAGCAAAAGGCCTCCTGAGGACACGGCGATGTGCTCACCGCAGCAGGGAGTGTGCAGATTTGCTCCTTCACGCCCTTCTTGCATGTGTTGCTGCCAGCCCCTTGGAGCCTCACACTCCCCACCTTGCTTGGCCACGTGCTCCTTGATTCATTTTTCCTCCAAGGAATTTGTGGTGTATTTGCCCAAGTCTTCTTATGACCCATCTCCACCCAAGTCTCTGCTCTCCTCCCTATCACAGCACAGCAATTATGAGCATACGAGACATCTTTTCCTTGGGCCTTAAATTGTTACAGCAAAATCTTCTTCAAATCTGGGCCAGTGCACAGAAAGGGTAATGAAGGAGTACATAAACCATGTCTCCTGCCCACTACATAAAGTCATGTTTTGCCTTGGAAATAAGATGCCCCACAAAGGTGCTGAGGAGAAATAACACACAAAGGAGTAACGGGGTTTCTCCTGACCACTCGCAGCCAAGCGCCCCACGTGCTCCTGCAGGAGACAGCATCTTCCATTTCTCAAGCAAGAGCCCCGACAGCATTATGCTTCAGATGTCGGTGACATCCAGTTCACTCCTCTGCAGGTCATAGTTACAAGCACAGGCAGAAAGGACCCAAAGAAGTGGAGAGACTCCTCAGAGCTTGGCAAGGAGCCTGCTGCTTTCTCCAGAAAAATACCAAGAGCCTTCCAACTCGGTTTGCTTCATAGTAAAGGGCTCTGTTACAAAGCCGTGTGGGAGAAGGAAGGAATAAATGCCCCCAGGGCTGTTATGAAGAGCACACTTTAGAGTAGCTGCTCTCTCCGTTATCTAATCTTAATTTTAATTGAGGTTTTTTCTTACTATGCCCAGGGTGCCTAGATCCCTCTGCACATGTTCCTCCTGGGGCAGACAGCCACAACCTGCCTGCACACGCTGGCATCGGCCATCGCTGGCCCCTGTGCTCCCCTGCCACACACTTGGGCTGCTCCTGAGGCAGGACCGAGACCAGGCTTTACACATACTTGCTTCGAGTTCCCCTCTGAGATGTTCTCTTTAATGCCACCTCTTCATCTGTTAAATGTCTCCAAATTGCCAAATCCCTCAGGGATTCTAAATATTAAATGAAAAAGGTTATTACAATACAACCAGCAATAGAAACTGGGGTGAGGCTGATGGTCATGGATAGCCTGAGCCAGAGTTAATTAACACATGCTCACTCAGATTTTTTTTTCCCCTCTGTTTTGATAAAGGGTAATTTCTGGTTGGCATGACCATCACAACACCCTGTGACTCTCAGTCTAATTGCAAGATCCAAGGGAAGAAAAACCCCTGGCTTCTGCAGCTTTGACTTTCTCTCATGCCAACTTTCTCTTCCCAGGGTGTAACTGCAGCTCCAAGTGCATGACAAGCCCACAACATTAATGTGTGTTTATTTAGAGACACTTCTAATATGTTTGCGTTGTGTGTTTCTAGAGCTACAGACCAAAACAGGCAAGGTAACAGCTAACCAACTGCAGAGCAAATTCCCAGAGGGAAAGACAAGAAGGGTTAGCTGCTGAATGCATCTTAGTCAGGAGAGAAGCGGGAGCTGTTTTAATTGTTCATCAATCAATTAATGGCACTCTCAAATGTCTAATTAAGCAGACAACTGGAATTAAGCAAAGGGCATCTTTTAAATGCCAGCCCTCTTAACAAAGGCACTTCTAACATTCAAGTGAGTACTTGATTAAGGTGTGCTTGTGCAGAGAGATGCATAGAAAAATCCTCAACCAAATGATTAGTGTGTGTCCCCAGCATGCCTATGAAAAATCAATCCTTTGGCAATGCAGCTTAACCTTCACATCCAAGCCAGCACTTGAGCTAGGCAGCAAGGTGCAAAACAAATTAGCCACATTTAGCGTGCAGACTGTGGCGCAAATGCCGAGATGCCCTCAGCGGGCATCAGTTGGGAAAAGGGAAACGGGGACGAGGTTCATGCCCACAGCGATGGAGACCTCGAGGATGCCAATGACAGCAGGGCAGCCCCGAGGTCTGGGGCAGGCCCTCCCGCAGCAGGCTCAGCCAGCAGCAGCAAACTCCACAGGGTTTGCTCTCCTTCTGCAGACAAAGCCAAGGCAGGCAGCGACCTCTGCAATCAGGGCAGCAGCTTCACAGCCCCGCCGACAGTGTCAGGATGCATCAGCCCAGCACAAGCTCGGAGGAGGACACACATCCCTCGGCAGCTGAAATGCTGTTGTGGGCACGTCAGCAGAGAATCACCCTGGGGAGGGGAGCGAGATGGAAGGAGAAGGATGACACTGAAATGCTTCTGATCACTGGAAACGGATGGCTGTTCAGCTCCCTGGGATTCATTGCAGAGACAAGCAAGGGAATACAAAGATGCTGCCACCACCAACTACCCATACATCAGGGACACCACTGACCCTGAGCGAAACCACGCAATAGAAGTGGAGCAGCAGCAGGAGATTTAGCATGTATCAGAGAGATTCAAAAGTAATCCTCTTTTTCTTTAGTGCTCACAGGGATCGGGAAGTTTCCACAAATGCTCCACAACTGGTCACACACACAGCGTTACACAGCAGATGCCATGGGTCTGTGCCCTAGCTGTTTAACATGATAATTTCCACAGCTGTGTCCAAATACTTGAAAAAGAAAAAAACAGAGAGAGGAAAAAAATTCCAGGATTTCCCTGGAAATCTTTTACAAAGGAGTGAGGCTGTTCCTGTTCACTAAATTTACCCACACTGCAGCCTGACCAAGAAAAAAAACACCAAATTTGTGCTTTGAAAAGAGGATGAAAAGTGACAGAGCTCCTTCAGCCTCATCTGGCACATTTACCTGCACAAGGAAGTCCTGAGCCTCTCTGTGTCGGGGTTAGAAGGACCCTAAAAACAACTCAGTGAAAACTGATAGAGCTAAAAAGTCTCTCTCATGGACTTAGTCCTGAAGTGTGGTATTTTGATACTGCCTTTGGCCTTAAGCCGAGCTTACTAGTACACACCAGTGTAGGGAGATCAGTTTTCTTTCATCTTTATCGGCTTTTTTCTGCTCTGGCAGATACTCTGTCTCCTTGTCTGCTTTTCCAGTTGCTCCAACATCACAATTTACCATCAAAACTTTGTGTACTCACTTTACAAACATGTAAGCTGATAAAATAACAACTGCTAGGCTGCCTTTACTTTGCAGCAAGGAGCTGTGACATCGGGATTATTTCTAAACAGACTCTGTCTCTTAAGAAAGAAAAGAAAACAAAACAAAACAAAAACCCACAAGAAAGAATTAAAAAAAAAAAAAAAATCCCAGAAACCACCTCCCTTGCCACCAGGTGCTCTTGCAGTGGGCATCTAAGGGAAGAACAAATGCTGCAAGCATACAACAGTAGAAACTACTTTAATACAACAGTTTTCTCATATATAATCAAGGTAGAAAGGTCTGAAGTGTGACACGTCTTGTTTTCTGTAAATATTTTCTGAAAATCACAGTAATTTATGCTGTTGCTTCTGCAAATAAATACTCTCACAAGTTAAAAAAAAAAAAAAAAGCCAAACAGAAAAAAACCAGTCATGACAGCAGCCTCGGCACTTCCCTGGAGCTCACCTTCAACAACCTAATATTGGCATGTTGCAATACTGATAAATTGTTTTAATATATTTTTAGAAAATTCTCCATTTGAAACTCTTTATATAAAGGAGCCTAGATGGTACAAAATCGTACCTGAATAAGAAGAAATCAGGCAAGCTCTTCCACAAAGGAAATTACTATCAAAATTGATGCTTCCTGCCATGTTAAAATTCCAATAAGCATTTATCTCAGCAAATCCTTGGCAGCCTCTGACATTTCTATTATTGGGGCTGACTGGGTTCATCCTGCCCTTATGAGAATAAATAGAGGAACATAAGAAGGGAAGGGAGCTGCTGCAATAATATGCACATCAGTCATCAATTTAAAGCCCCTCTTCAGCAAGTGAGAAAGTTGGCTTTTCCTAGATGTGATGCCAAAGGGAGCAGGCAGGAGAGGACAGACGCAGCAGTCAGAGCTCCCCTGTGTATCCAGAGAGGTTATGGTGGTGGTGCTTCATTGTCCATGAGCCAAGCAGTGCCACGTGGCTGGTTTTCAGGCCTCTGGGGACCATGGTTAAGGAAGGTGCCCAAAAGCAGAGAGCTAGCCTGCTCCTGCCAGGGGCCACTGCCCATTGCCCAGCCCACGTCTATTTGATCCAGCAGGCAGGGAGGTCTGCTGGGATAAACTCGTCAGCCAGGAATGGCCCCAAAGACCAAACCTGGGATGGCTCATACCCACACCAAACATGATCCAGACCTCATTTTCTCGAATTGCTCAGGATTACTTCAGATTACAAAGAAGGCTGGGTGAAAGTGGACAAGAATGCAGTGGGACTAAGAAGGAAAGCAAAACCAAAAAGTGCAAAGTAAAGCAAGCCAGCATGGGTGTCTCAAGAGAAAGAAGGTCCCTAAGTGAAGCTCATGGTAGGCAAACTGCTCTAGAAGAGCAATTCAGGGACATGCGCTTACCTAGGAGCTGTCCTTGTCATTACAAGGAGGCAAATTACTGCCACACTGAGCCCAGTGCCACCACAAAGGCTAATTCCCATAGCCAAATTGAGCCCCCTGTCAGAAGTGGTGCAAGGGAGCCCTGCACCTCTCCCTCTCCTCCTTCACGCAGCTCCAGCTCACGCACGGGTTTGCTTCCTACTGCTGTTAACAGCTATGGTACAATATGCCGCCTGTCACTGCTAAATGAGAAGCACCAGTACCAAAACCTGAGTACCTTTCCCTGGTTGAGAACCAAAATCTTTATTTAAATGTTATTTTTATGACTCCTTCCTTGCAGATCTACAGCCAATCTTAATTCTTTCAGGAAAACAAAAGAAACTGTCTAGTAGCCTTTCATCATACATTGTCTCTTTCAGAAAGAGATATCCTCATTATTTTAACTTTCCCTTTGTTTGGTTGGTTTTGTTTTTTCTTTTAATTAAAACTCTTTCAGTTCCTAAAATTACTGGTCAGTTTGTCCTTAGAGGCCACAACAGTACTGCCATTCAATTCAGAAGAAGAGAGCTTGTGGCTTGCACACGCATTCAGATTTAGAAAGCCAAGACAAAAAACAAGCAGCATTGTAACTTCCTGGCTATTTGGAAATTATTTTCTAAAGTAACTTCAAACGTAGATACTCTCCAAGTAAGCAGCTTTGCTCTAGTGCAATGTTGCAGTAATATATACCCTCATACTTCCCCCACAGACTGTTTATCCACTCTCACTCCCTTAATACGGGCAGTCCCAGAAACCCCTCATGTAAGAGCACACTAGAGATCGCAGAGATCAGTCTCTCTTCCATATATAATCCACACAGCAGCAGACCTCTTAGGGATCCTGATAACCAGAAGGACTAGTAATGTAATACCTGGCTGGGTAACAAAATTTCTTTCTCAAAGGTACCTTCAGGGCTGGGGAGCAGAACAGCTTTGCTTTGCCAGCGGGTACTGCTTGCACAGGGAGGCAGCCGCTCCCTCTCCCTCACTGCCAGTGCTGCGCAGAGCGGCCAGGACGGAATCTTTGCTTCTGACCGAGCACGTTCGTGCTGCCTTCTCCAACGTGCTGAGTGGGGAGAGCACAGCTTGTCACCCTTTGTATACATAACAGCCTGACAGCGCTTCAGAGTTTCTGAGAAACAGAATCCTATTAAGATAACGCATATGCGATACACATGTCGTGAGATAAAATGCCAGAGGTTGTGATAAGTCAGGGTGTGAAGGGTCGGCATGTACCCTGTGGGTGCCTGCTCACACACACACACACACACACACACACACACACACACACACACACACACGTACGTGTGCACGTCAGGCATGCTTCTGCATTAATTGTGTGCCCAAACTGCCACTGAGCAGACAGGCAAGTGTTGCAAGGAGACCAAGCAGATCAGCAGAAAAGGGCTTCTGCCAACCTAAACTCATTTTAGTTAAAGGGAAGAACACAAACTCAGAGCCCTGCGGCTGACTATAAGGGTGGCAAAAGCCTCTGCTGTAGCATCGCCATACTCAAGGCTCCTCTCAGACCTTGCAGCCCCAAGCTTCCTTGACCAGACCTGAATCCATGCTAAAAACAAAGAAGGACTTTGTCTTCCCTTTCTTCTGGTCCTTCTCTCACACAACAGAATTAAGCATCACATTATGTTTTGGTCCAGTTCATCAAGATATTAGTAAGAAGATCAAGCACATTCAAGTGCACTTACATGCCAGGCAGGAGGATGTGGTCAGCTGCTACAACAGAAAAGGCCTGAGGGGATCTCGTCAATGTGTATAGATAGCTGAGGGGAGGATGCAAAGAAGATGGAGCCAGGCTCTTTCCAGTGGTGCCCAGGGACAGGACAAGAGGTAATGAGCACA
Source organism: Antrostomus carolinensis (assembly GCF_000700745.2). Classification (NCBI taxonomy): domain Eukaryota; kingdom Metazoa; phylum Chordata; class Aves; order Caprimulgiformes; family Caprimulgidae; genus Antrostomus; species Antrostomus carolinensis. The sequence goes on from NW_010332185.1 coordinate 7,690, forward strand.
AATCGAAACATAGGAGGTGCTGTCTGAACATCAGGAAACACTTTTTTTTTTTACCATGAGGGTGCCCAAGCACTGACACAGGTTGCCCAAAGAGGTTGTGGAGTCTCCATCCTTGGAGATACTCAAAAGCCATCTTTATGTGGTCCTGGTCAGCTTGCTCTAGGTGATCCTGCTTGAGCAGTGGGATTGGACAAGATGACCTCCAGAGATGCCTTCCAACAATTCCATGATTCTGTGAAATTATTAATATATGTTGCAGGCTTAAGAGCAGCCTGGCAAAGGCAATGGTTTTCAGAGAAGTACTATTGGCCTATTTACACAGCAAGGAAATCCAGCTCTCAAGGCAGAGCCACAACAGGAAAAGCACAGAAATTGCTCTGCAGACCAAAGTTGGGCTTGGTCTCAGGAAAGCCTATGACTACTTCATTTTTTTCTGAAATTTAAAGCCAAGCATATTTTTTCACTATTATGAGTAACAAGAAGGAAGAAAAGTTAAAGGAGTTACTTTCATGATATTTGTACCCTTTATAAACTAAGGGTATAGTAAGGAAACAGGTCTAGCAAGCTCGGAGAGCTGCTTGCTCTGGAAAGCCGTGCTCAGTGGCAGAACATGAGCTCCAGCTGTACAGGCAGCCAGGCAAGTGTCCAGCAATTGGGATCAGCATCCAGGAGTGATGAGCAGAGCTGTCACCAGGGAGGGCACCTTAATCTGCTGTCTCTCTGCTTTGCTTCTTTGCTTCCAGTTTTGTAAGCCAGGTACAAATCTTTTACTCTGCTGGAGCGCTTTCTGACAAGGTTTGTTTTTAACTACTTCTGGCAGTAGGGGTAAACTTGGGATAATCTGGCAGGCGCTGCACTCTGTTCCTGAAAAAGCAGATTTGCCTGCAGTACAATGCCAACACCTTCTCTTGCTACCCCTGTTTTGAGAGTAGGGATGGTTCATTTTTCCCACTAAGCTGCAGCAGTAGGGAATTTCTCTTTGAAAACTTACTTACTACACCTTTGACCTTCAGTGTTGCGGACACATGCTCAGACATCTGCTCTGCAATATTTTATCCAAAATTGGTATTTTTCTCCTATCACAAAAGTGAAAAATGTGTTCTTATAACACTCTGGCTTTACTTCCGCATATCCCCTAAGATCCAAAACCTCCAGGCTTCCCATATCTGTTTGAAGATGGTTGCAGAACTCAACAAGTCTGCACCCTTCTATTTTCACATTCATTTTTCTTCCCCACTGATACCACAAAGCAATCTCTAATTCATAATCACATCCGTGTCAGGTTCCCAATCTTAAGAGAAGCACTTGGCACTTTAATCTTCAAGCAGATTACACATTTCCTGTTAGGACTTGAAATCTAACTCTGTGCATGTGTGGGTGCCTGCATGTTTCTTAAGATTTGCTTAAAAAAAATAATAAAAGAGAAAGGCGACCAAAGGGTTGAGACTCCTCTAACAGGGGTCTGGAATTAGTTTCACTGATGATGAAAAATGAAGTGGAAGTGGCTGTTTTTCCTCTACTCTGCCCATGTGGTGTCATGGACACTTTCTGTACTAAGTCCCAGTGCACTAAAAGATCGTCCCTGTCCCCCCAACTCCTCACTGCACAGAGTGCTGGAAGCACCAAGTCCCGACTCCTCAGGAGACACTGCAGCACTGTAATTCCACAGAGAACAGCCATTTGTGATATGCATGTCTGGAAAATAAGGCTGGCTACACAACGTGGAAAACCTAACCATAGAGGAATTTACAGAAGGACAGAAAGTCAAAACAACACATTTTTGACTGCAAAATACTCCACCACTGAGAGACTGATAAAATAAATTTAGCTTCAGCGGTCTTTCTCCTGGAATGAGCTGGCATTCACAAAACTGCTCCAGAGCCACTCATGTCCAGCCAAAGGGGGAACATAAAACACTATCTCCCCTAACAGGGGCTGGGGCATAGGAAGGACCTCCAGATGAGAACTTGACTCAGGTTACCAAAGGCTGGCACAACTCTGCTAGATAAAAGTGCAGGAGAGATGAATGATATTAGAAATACAATAAAGGTTTTTGAACAGTGAAATTTGACATGTTAGTCACCACTTTTAAACATACCTTCCCTTTAAATATGTACTGCCAGCACATTAACTACAAAGTTACCGATACCTAGGACACACACCTCATAGGCAGTGTCAAATCAAAACATCCAGCATGACTCTGCTTTAACCTTGACCCAAAGGGACCAACTGCTTCTGACGCCCGGCAGCCTCTGAGTCTCCAGGTTCATCCATTCCCTGGCTTCCCGTCTGACGCTAACAGCAACACCGCCAGCTGGGTACTTCTGTCATGTGGAACGCTGTCCACTGGAAACTGGAGCAGGGTCAGTAATTCAGAGCACATACTGGATGCAGATGAACAGCCGCCATACTGCAAAAGCTTTGGTCACCAGCAATCTGGTTCTGATTCAAACCAGAGACTGAACACAAGCAGCATTTTTATATTCAAGCGATGGAACAAACAACTTATTTTATGCCAGACCAGAATGGGGTAGATTTTAGCTAAGGAAGAGAGTACCTTACATTGGTATTTTGAGTACATGTATACTAATACACCCATAGAAAAGAGCAGGATAAACATCTCCCTCCCTTTTCATGCATTTTGCCAGGAACTAAGCACAGTTCCTAGAGTTTCAGCTGTGTTGTGGGCTTGCTGCTCCTCAGCATGACAGCAGGATTGTGCTGACGGCTGAAGAACATTCCCTCTCTCAGGGAGGGAGCAGCGAGCTGTCAAGGCAGGAAGGCTTTGACTACAGCTGTGCCTGCCAGTGAGTCTTATGAGAAAAACATGGTGGCACCTAAAAGCTAGCAGTTATAAGATGTAGCACTCCCTCACACACTCATTTTCAGAACTATTATAATCAAAGAGTGCTCTAAGCAGTTTGCTCTGCTCTATATAAATGGGGGACAGAGGCCAGCAGAGTGTTTTGCAGTTAATCATACAGCACAATACGAAATAGCTGTCAGGGAACTGCCCCCTATACTATTTATTAAAGGAGGAAAAGCAGCAAGAGCAGAGGCATGTATCTTCACTAGCTCATCCTCGTTCAGTGTGGCACCTTGTGCCTGGAATGCCACCTAACCAGAGCAGCCTCTCATTTGGTTTCCAGCCCCAATGTCACAACCCACCAAACCAGTGCTGAAATAGTGATCAATAAAACACAGGCAATAGCCTGGTGCAGGACCCCATGAGCTGCTTTCTTACAGCACATCCCAGCTGGAAACTGGACTGGCTCACGGGAGAGGCAAGAACAGCTCGGAAGGAATAGCAGGTCTTATAAGGAAGTAAAATATGATGAAAACAATCAGTAGAAGTAAATTTAGACTGAGTATCAGGGCAAAGTGGAGCTGAGATCTGTCAGAAAACACAATAGTGTCCCCAAAGCACTACTAATAGACAGCTAGTTAGAACAGGGTTGGAGAGGAGCTAAAAAGACAGCAGTCTTGCTCCAAATCAATATGGCCTGCAGGTCTTTTTGTGTCTTTCCTGTCTCTGAAGCCTATGAAACATGTAATCACCTTGCCCACTTGCTCCCTGACCCCTCCATAAAGTCAGTCACTGTGAAGGCCAGTTAGTGCAAGGTGAGGTGGGTGGGTTTTCCACTGCTTTACATCTTGCTTGGAGATGACTCCAGTTCTCCATGCCTTTCCACAAACACATGAGCGCGTGTATAAGAGAAAATAGGGGTTCACAGAGGTGTAAATCAATAGTTCAGAAGTGCTTGTCCTACATATGCACACATGGGCTGCCCTGCAATTGGCATAAACAACCAAATCTGATCCAAACCACTGGATAAGTAAGTACCTCAAACCCAGAAGAGGCTAACAGACTCAAGAGAAGGGCTCTTTGGGAGGAAACAGGACATGAAGCTCGAGAGGGCAATTTTAAATGCCGACTCTTACCACCAAACACACGGGGAACCCAGGAAGCAAACATCCAATATTCACTGGAGATCTCCTGTCCTGCATGATTACAGAGCTAGTCAGGCAGAGGTGACAAGTGAGCTGGGTGAAGCCATTATACCTCTCAGTCTGTGAGAGATTTATTCAGGCCCATCAGAAAGAAATGAGACAGGACTGTGTGACCTGACTTGCAATAGGCTCAAAAAAAAAAAAAAAAAAAAAAAAAAAAGAAGTAGTCATACCAGGACAGGAAATGAATTTGGCAGAGTCCAGGACAAACCCAACACACTATATTGGCCTTTACCTTCTTCTTCATATTATGCAAAAAAACCCCACATAAAAAATAATCACAGTGACCTTCAAGGACTAAAAACCAAGCTGAACTGGAGCAATTCGCAAAATGAAGAATGTTAAATAATAGGGAATATAATTGCCTCTGATCCCTGGCTCCACACCCACAGAAATAAAAATAAACCTTCATTCCAGAGAATTTTTACACAACAGTGTTATTTGTTGGTTTGTTTTCAAACATTTATTTCCTAAGATAAGCCTACGTCAAACTGAAGAGTGGGGGAGTGGGCAATGAATCTGGAGATGTTTGAGGGTAGCTATACACAAATCCATTCCCAACCTATGGGTCCAGGAGCTCTAGAAGTATATAGCCCCAACTCCTTTTACCTGAAAAAAAATTTCTGACAATTTCCCCTTTGTGGCTGGGACCTTTATATGCTGCCACATTACAAATATCAAGAAAGTAATTTTTCAAAGACCTAGGTACCACTTTTAGGCCAGCTTCCCTCACTTGACTAAGCTGGTATTAATCAAAGGTTGAATTCTTTCTTTACTTTTGGTTTTGTAGGGTTTGAGCAACACAAAGGCTGACCTTTGGAGACAAACGAACTTGTGCAGCCTGCAATAGCACATGCACGTGTGCAACTGCTAAATGTTCCCCAGCTTGAAGAGACTAACAGGTACTTCAGTGTGTGTCCTCGCTAAAGTGTAGGACCAGGGGACGTGCCAGAGCAAGTTGAGGTTGGCCATGAGGAAAAGGTTCTTCACCCAGAGGATGGTGGAGCACTCGAACAGGCTCCCCAGGGAGGTGGTCATGGCACCAAGCCTGACACTATTCCAGAAGCATTTGGACAAGGCCCTCAGAGACATGGTCTGAATCTTGGGACTGTCCTATGCTAGGGCAAGAGTTGGATGTGATGATCCTTGTGGGTCCCTTCCAACTCACTACATTCGATGATTCTATAAAGCTGCAGTCTGTAGACAAGCATGTTTCAGAGACAATCTCCCCATCATCCCCACTCACCATGCTTTGGCCCTCAAGGTTATGGCAGTCACACAGAACAGGCAGGGGATTCCTTCCTTTCAGCTGAAACTAAACAGAGAGACGTGCACAGGAGCACACCAGAAACGCATCCATTGCTGGCAGGCATTCTGTCTACAGGCCAGAAACAGTCGGTGGTACGAGCCCTCAAGACACATACAGTGTGGATGCTTGGCCCTCAGCATCAACTGTTCTGCCACGTGTTCTGTTCTGCTCCAACACACCACATCATCTCCTGAGGCAGCCTCAAGGCTCTCACCTGGGCGCTACAGTCACCTAGTGCACACCAGCAGGAAACCACGATATGCCTGTCTGTAGGACCTTACTATACACGTTATTTGTACAGCACCACAGCACACGGGGCAGTAAGGTCTCTCTGCCCATCTCTCTATAGCTTTATACTTTCCTGGTCACATTTTTTAATTATTTCCTCCTTTTTACCCATCTCTTTGTTCTTTTAAATTCTGCTCTCATTTTCTCTTCTTCAACACATTTCTTTTCCTGTTCTCCCCTGTACCCCTCCAGTGCACAGACTCCCTTTCAGTTGTTGGTCTTTTTTTCCCCATTGGCTTTTATTCCTTTCTGTTCTCATTAAGTCTCCTACACTATTTCAGTTCTTTAAGAGAAAGGCTTTAAAGTGTCCAATTGTTGTTAGAACACCCCAGTTATGGGTCAGGTCCCACAGTGCTCAGTGGTGTACTAAGATGGAGCATTCAGCTCATTCCTCTACAAGACTTCACAACTTGAGCTTAGCGCTTCTCTGCAATTACTCCTGTTTGCAGTGTGCTCTCAAAAGAAGCCACACAATGACATCCGTGTTTAAGCAGGGGACTGTGGTTTCCTACCACAGCTGGGTGGGGAATGGGGTGCCTTTAATTGAAGCAGATTTTGTGGCTGAAGGCAAGCCAGAAACCTATGGATATTGAGGTTAGCCCTCTCTTTCAACCTTTAATGCTAAACACATTAAACAGGCATAATAGTCCAGTATTTCCATAGGCACCCAAAGGCACTGGACTTATGGGAAGGGGCTGCATATTACTACTGCCTCCGGAGAAAACAGGTGGTTGCTCTCCACATTTATTTTAATTCCTTCAACTTTGCTGCAGTTCTTAAGAGACTAAAAAATTATTACCAGAGCTGCATGAGAGTTTCACTGTTCCTGCATTACCACAGAGAGGAGGAACAGTGCAAATAATACGGAAAAAAATTACAATGATAATTAAAAAAATCAAGCAAACTAAAAACTAATATTGTGGGAAAGCTTAGCAAGCATAGTGACTAGAGGATTTATAAAGATGTGTAAGAGCATACTGACCAGGACTGTTGCAGCAGACTCACTAGAGGCATTCTGAGAAAAACTGATTCTTCCTTGAAGGAATTAAAAAGAGTACTATTCCCCTGTATTTCTCACTATTTTCCAATAACCATATAACACTCCTGTGGTAAAATAGTAACATGAACTTATACTGACCTTTGATATTTGAACTTGGACTGAAAGAGAATAGGAAACGCAGGGTCCAAGAGAGGCCAGAAGTGAATAGAGCTATTCATAACCGCGTGCTGCAGGGAGGCTCACCACTGGTCCCAGCCCCTAAGCCAGGCACTTACACTCCATTCAATACCCTGCTCCTCCTCGCAGGACAGGAGTGGCTGGTGCTTAATGGGCTACAAAACACACCATCATTGTCACCTTCTCCAATACAGACATCCATGATGCCTACAGATCGTGTATTGTCTTTTTTCCCCAAAGGCAAGGTTGCGTGTTTGCATTAGGGAGCCACACGCCACATAAGTCAAGCTGCACGGACCTCAGTCTTGACACAGTGCTAGTGCTGTGTAGCATGTGGGTGCCAATATTGCCATTGGTTAGTTCATTAAAAGGGCACTTGTGATGGCAGGCAAAGAAAAACATTAACTTAAAAGGCAAAGCACGTGAGGTAATTCTGATCCTGCATTCCACTCTCATTAAAAAAAAAATAATTTAAAAAAAAAAAATCACAGTGACATACGGTATGTCTGCTAACCTTGGGCTTCCAACCACCAAGCTAATTCTTCCTCCTGCAGGTAGCTCATCTGAACATGCCAGAGAAACTCTTCAAAGGATTCTCTGGAGGACAACTTGTCTCATTTAAACTGTAGGTAAGTGGATCTCCAGCGGAGAAGTTAGTCAAACTCAGTTTCACATCTGATCACACTCGGATGTCCCAACAAGAGTCTTTGCTACAAATGCATTTGAAGTTTTAAGGATGCTGCCAACTTCCTAGGGGCTTAACACAAAACTGGTAGCCAGGAGAGATGCCCCAAGAGAAAGTTAACTGTAAAGAGAAATTAAAAAAGATCTTCTGAATACAGACCATAGAGTCTGAACTGTGCCAAAATATGCTCAGAAGTTTCCTTCATAACCTTGTAAAACAGTAGAGAAAGTCAGAAGTGAGACAATTTCTCCTTTCAAGAGGGAAATTTATTCCATTGTAATTCAAAACGCAAGCCCCATTAAATTTATAGACTTCACTTTTTATCCAGTTATAAAATTCCTGCTCTTATTTGTCAGATCTTGTCCAAGACCTTAGCCCAAGTCTGCAGCAGTGCAGTGGTGCTGGCACTATGCTGTGCTGCTGGTGAGGAGCTGTGGACAGCCAGGCATTGCAGATCAGCACCGGGGCTTGCCTCCAGCTTACCCCACCACACGGGAAAACAACGGGTCAAACCTATTTTTCAGTTTCCTCTTCGACAACTTACCCACCTCCCCCCAAAAAGTGGATTTTCAAGCAAATATATTCCCATGCAGTCCTATTAGCTGTGGTGCTGGCAGAGATGAAGTGGAACATGCAGTACAAGCTTAAAAAGTTGGTGGTTCCCCCTCCTGTTTGCTGTCAGAGAAAAGCCGAGGTAGACTACAGTTCTGTGGCCATCTCAAGGTCATTTCAAACAAAAACTGGATTACTTGTGGGCAAAGTTTCCCTAGGGAGCATGGTTTGGAAGCATGGCTTTGCAAGATGGACTGCTTGGGACATGTAGTTCAGTTACCTCAAACTCAATTGTATTCCCCGGAGTCTGTGGGAGTTCAGCACTACGCTACGGTGTCTAAAGGCATTACCACACTTTACTGAAACTACAAGAGCATTACATCAAATGTAAAGGCGAGATGAAAAAATATGCATGTTGAAAACAAACTGAGACGGTCATGAAAACTGCTGTTCATACAAGCCTAGAAAGTGGGTTTTCTGTAGCTTAATTAAGTTCCACCAATGTTCAGTGAAATCTATTCAGCCCAATAGTAAGTGCTGCAACTTCAGGTAGGTAAACACTATTCTTTGATTCATGCTGCCACTCAAAAACTCTTATCAAAGCCATTCATTTAAGTCTGTCATGCTGAAGAAGCCATGACATTCTGTCCTTCTCTAGACTAATACTGCTGTGTCTTTATATTTAACTTCCTAAGACACGTCTTTCTTTTATTTTATTAAATGCTGGAATTATTTTGCTGCTTGTTGAAGGTGACACACACTTAGGGTGGACAAATAAAGCTCATGCACCTCATTCGTGATCTGAGTAGTTCTTTGCAGATAATTCAGTTTTCCAGTCAATCTAATTATAGTCTGAAGTTATTGCTGCAAAGACTTTCAAGTACAAAGCAAAGAAAATCGGGTAGGAGCAAAAGCCATTCATTAATCCTGGCTGGCACTGGTAGGAGCAGCTTGTGCCCTCGGGCTATTCTCCCCACCTTAGGATTCAATCTTTATCTTACCTATTATGTGAATCAGATGGTAAATATTTTACTTTCTCTAAACTGGGGTAACCCTTATGGAGATCGCAGAGACAGCTTATTTTCTTATATGAATTTCTTTCCACCAATCTAAAACGTTCCTGAGCAAGATCCCCAAACAGTATTAACTGACACTGTGGAAATGATTTATTGAGAGGATGGGAATAAGAAAAGAAAGCCTGTTCATGAGAAGAATTTCTTCTTCCATAATACCTTTAATAAAAACAATAATCTATTCATCTGTCTCTACTTTTCATCATCTCCCTCTTATTTGAGGAAACTACATCTGCCACATCAATTGCTGCTGGAATTTAATTTTTAAAACTTCAAGTCATTAAGATCACAAGGTAATTTTAGCCCAGCAGACACAGAACCTCATCACTTCGGGGCATGATTTGTTACAAGGAGAGGAGAAACCCAACCCAACACCTAAACCCTGCAGGTACAAATTCTGTCTTTTCCTTTTGATTTTGCAGGGCAGACAGCTTGTCTTCTAAGATGCAGCCTGTCCCTTCAGAAGGAAGAAACAAGCCTGCCTGGGCCAGCAAGGTCCCTGCACGAACAGCCCACTTGGGAAGGATGCTTGTTCGCCACACGCTTAACTGAACCAACTGAAGTTGGTCTCTCCGAACCAGGGTTTCCCATTCAATACTGCAGCCAAAGGCTATTTCAGAAAATGCTTCACCTTTCCTGGTACAGTTATAACATGCAGCCATCTGCAATTTTGTGCCCACAAAACAGCTTATAAATCATAGCAGAGCTGGTGGAGCATTAATATGTCTCCCACATGCTGGTATGTCAGGGTTTGTCCAAGGGCAAGTGCGGGAGGCTTGCAAGCCCTTGCACCCCACACCAGGCAGAGCTGCCGGAGGCTGACTGCAGGCACCTGGGGATGTGGCTCCTTTCATCAGGCTGCATTTGTCCACCCAACAAAGGAGCACAAAACCCCTTTTCTCCCTCTCCCATTCCCCAGAGGAGGGAACACTTTTCTGACAAACCTGCACTGTGAAGGCACCAAGGGTCAGCTTGTGCAGGGAAGCACAAGGGAGTGCAGATGAAATCTGGTGCTCAGTAGATGAGGCAGAACTGGGCAGCACCTCAGCCTGGCTCTGGTCTGGCACCTCACCAGTGCCAGAGCCAGGTTGTGAGCAGGGACACGGGGATCCCAGCTCTCCAGCAGGGCTGGGTCAGGGCCAGCAAGGAGACTCCATCCCCATTACCACCCACAACCACCACAACAGTGATCATGAGGGTGCTGTATTCCAGATACAGGCTGTGACAACCCTTTATGAATGGTCAAAACTAAAATTAAGCTTGTGGGGTTGTAGCATGATGATCTGAGCAAGGCCACGACAACACCACCTTGAGGCACAAGTTACTATTCTGCAAATGTTGGAGGTTCAGCACCCATTGCGAGTACACTGCTCTGGTGCAAGCTCTGAGCTGCATGGGCCAGTGGGGCCACCACTACTCTCACCATCTGCTCTTATTTCCAAAGACAGCAGTCTTTGGGGGATAGTTGAGACTATCAAAAAAGCTGGTGGTTCTCAGTTTGCCAGCAGACCCATCAAGGACTAACATACGTTACAATTCTTGGCCTTTCGACAGCCGGCCTGGTGCTCACAGTCAATGGCATTACAAGAGGGCTGCTGCAGCCTGGCACACTGGTCCCAGGGAGTCCCCAGTGCCCAGAGGCAGCTGGGCAAAGGCCCTGGCACAGACAGTGCTGAGACAGGTTTCTGTTCACTGTGTGTCCCAGTACTGCTCCCCCTGCATCCTGCTGGTCACCCACCGCCTGCCCATGCTGCACATCTGCTCCCCCCCACCCCTACCCTTCCCGCAGGAACCCATCGAGGGCGAGCTCTGGGACAGACTGGTTGTTGGGAGCAGAGTTTGTCCTGGCCTGCTGGCTCCAGGGCAGGTGCAAGGAGATACCTGCAGTCCCTTTGGCAGGAGGGATGCACTGGCCCAGCCAGGCTGCAGGAGAAGAGGGCAGGTGAGGCAGGTGGCCAGCACTCAAACATTTATTCTGGCCTGCAGCCTGCTCCCTCTCCCCGTTTACAGAGGTTGTCCTCCTTCCCAAGGTATCACCCATGCTGGAGGGGAGCACAGCAGCCAGCAGTGGTTTAAAATCAGTTGTGTCCTACCAGTGCCAAGGGTGGGAGGTAACCTGCAGCAAAGCACTTGTAAAAGCCCACCACTGCATTTCTATTCAGCACCAATGATCCTTGCACCTCCTCTCCCACTTCCAGGCTCTTATGCAGCCCCTCAATGCTGCAGTACCAACTGTCCAAAGCTTCCCCTCATCCCACCCAACAGCCTTCCTATCAGTAACGACAGTGGCCTCAGCCATCTGTGTGCTGCACACACTGCCAAAGCCTGCACAGAGCTGCAGGAACTCTTCGGCTGAAGACGGAAGCCTCTGCTGCTCTTGACCAAAGCACTTATTTCAAAGGTGTTGTAATTGAGTGTAAAACATGAGAGGAGACAGAGAAACCTGATACAGCATTTGTTACCTGGTGAGCAAAGGTCTGTGCTAATGTTGCTCAAGGTAGTTTGTTTAAGGCCTGTCTGTTTATTTATCACCCCGTGCTTCCAGGAGAGAACCCTTCCTTCCTGTACTGCATCATGAGCCAGGCAGAGTTCACTTCTGGAAGATGTAGGAGAATAGGAGACTCACATCTGCTATCCAAAGGGAAGGGATTTCCCCATCCCCCAAAGAAACTGAGATATGAAAGTGGATGGATGCTGATACTGCCTTCGGCACTGAAGCTGCAATATGCTCTGTGTGGGCAGATCCCACTTCAGCAGTGCTCGCGGTAAGATCACACAGTAATAAAAGGAAGTCTGAATGAATGAAGGGAGAATGTTACGGTGAGGCACATAATCTAAAAGTCCAACTCAATTTCTGTATGGGGTTTTATATGAAATTCTTGCTTATTTCATATGCCAGATGAAGATTTTTATTCAAAGCTGTGTCAGAGAGTTCTGAAAGATAGCATTCATTAAATTTACTTAGTTCCTCAAAGTTTTTCTTAAAAAAAAAAATCTCTCCTACCACTCATTATTCTCATGAGTAATCCCTCATTATTTGTTCAGCAGTGTGTAACACTGCTCTTTCTTTTTAAAATTACCTTCACTCGATTGCAGTGATCAAAACCAAAGGAATATAATGAGAATTTCTTTATTCAGTAAATATGGACAATCAGCAAGATATGCCATAGGGGAGTGTTTTTAGCTGGTTCTTCAAAAGGACACCAAACCACCCTGTTTCAGAGTAGGTCTTGCAGAAAAATCAAGCAGGACTCCCGGCGATGAGTACAAACAGCACAGAGCATCTGCCTGCCCCCCTGTTGGATAGGTTTCTGCTAAGGCAAGACAATGGCCACGTGCCTATGTATTTCAATGGCCGCAGTGACATGCTGCTGCTCTGGCCACGTGCCTATGTATTTCAATGGCCGCAGTGACATGCTGCTGCTCAGAGGGACAGTGTGCCCACCACACTGCCTGTCACCTCCTAGGCGATACAGTGTCAACAACTGACATGCTGTGCTCCATTAACAAGCTCTGGTACGGGAGGCACCTGAACCAAAGTCTGAATCCATCAGGTTGAACACCATCCTCCTCCTTAGCTCTGTTCATTCCTCAGTTGTTTTTCTGGAAGGTGAATGAATCCAGTGGAGATCACCAAGATATGTCTTTATACAGACAGGCATTTCAGAAAGGCTGATCCCAAGAAATTAGAAAAAAAAAAAAACCCCACTTAAAAAAAGCACCCCCTTCAAGATCCTGAAAACAATTAGAGCACCACCCCAACCACAAGATCTAAAGAAATTACTAAAAAAAAAAAAAAAAAAAAAAAAAAGAAGAAAAAGGCATAGTATGGTTTATGCATTCCTTTTGTACGCGCCTTCCAGAGTTTAATGCTTTAGGTTGTATCTTTTATCTCTTCCTATTTATCATGAAGAGGTTGTCTATTGTGTGAAGCTGTATTTTTTTTAATTGGAGTCAACCTTCTCACAAAGCCCTAATCTTGGTAATCACATGTTCCCCATCTTCAGGCTCGTGATGAAACCTCATGAGCTATCAGTGCTGGGATCTATGTATAGCAGTAGAGCTCAAAAATTTCCCATTCAGATCCCCGCCACAGCATGGCTGTGACAAGGCTTTCGGTCACACAGTTAAGCACAGGTATAAATCTGGACTGCTCTCCTCCCTTGCACTCTGCCAGCCTCCAGGCACACAGATATTGCTGCTTTATGTAAACCCCAACAACTTTTCACACTTGCTCTTTACTTTGATGAGCAAGGTCTCCTTAGCCAGGCATCTGCAACATGAGTTTTCCCTATTATCAGTACCGCCTTCTTAGGAAATAGCATTTTGCGACCTCTCCAAAACAAAACATGTTCCACTTTAATCTGAGGTGACACCTTTTGATATAACCTAAACCAAAAAATCTGAACCAAAGGGGAGGGGAAAAATTTTTTTAAAAAAATAAAAATTATTAAACTAGTTAAAATACATGCTTTTGATTACATCCTTTGAAAAATTAAAAAGACAACCTCTTTCAGCATATCTATTTAGCAACATTGCTAAACGGAACTGATTTCCAGTTTATTACACATTGCACAGCAAAGCATCTCTCAAATAGATGTCTAGTTTTGAGACATTAAAAGACACATTCATTGGAAAGAAAGCAATCCAGGGTACACTGACCGATGGACACAATGTGAAATGCACAGCTTCAGTAGCACACCAGCATGTGCCCCTTCGCACAGCTAACAGCACATGTGGGACCAGGGGAAATTGGTACCAGAAGACCCCGAGGAGATGCTGCGGGTTCCTCCCAAGCCGGTGACAGTTTTATATTGGTGTTGGTCTCCCGGGTATGCAGAGTACTAATCAATTGCTCTCCTCCCTCCTGCACTTCAATTCTTACAGCAAGTGTTCCCTAATACATTTCTAGGCTGTGCAGAGAGGAACTTTTGTATTAAATGTGAAGCCACTACAAAGCCTACACTGGTGAGCTCTCCCAGACCCTGGGAGGGACCAAAAGGCTGTGCTCCGTGTGGCTGGACAGTCCTGCAGGAAGGAAGGGTCTCTTTAGCTGATGTACTGATAGATTTCAGAAGATAACTTTAAGACAGAGAGGTACAAGTCACAGCTCCAGGAAGGGGGATTTCCACCTAACAGCAGCAAGTCATTTGAGATTTTCAAAATATAACTTAACCTGTGTAAAGACAGAAGGAGCTAAGTCCTAAGTATTTAATTATAAAACCTTCCCCTACAGAGTCCTGTCTGTGCTGTACTGCTGCAAAGTGAGTGAAGAGCATTTCTTCACCCCACAGCTCAGTTTTCAGCTAAATTCTGTGTCAGTAAGTGATGGGCTGAGAGAAGTACTCCAGCAGATACGTATCTGGTGGCCATCCTCAAAGTGGTGCTGCAAATCCAGACCCCTCTATATGACTATGCATCAGTTGTCATCTTCAGGACCTTTGTATCATGACCCTAATCTAGTTCACAAACAAGAAGGAAAGTCACTGTGGCTGATTGAAATTCAGCATCTTCCTGATGCTGCTCCTGGAGCACTCTGTGAGTAAGCACCAAACACATGCTGGAACTAAGCTGCCTCTAGAGAAACCTTGCAGTCTGTTTACACAGGTACACAGTCCAGAGAAAATATTCATAGCTTTGCATCTTAACCAAGACATAAATTCACTCCCCATCACTGCATTGCATCCGGCCATCATCATTAGCATTGTCCTTCCCTGCTGGTACGTGCCAGTTTCTTAACAAACCCCTTTTCCTTCCTTCAGTGACACCAAGCAAATCCTGGAGTAAGAGCCTTGCCTGAAGACCTCCACACTTTCCTGCCCAGCATCCTGCACAGTTGTGCTGCTCCTCCTGGACACCGCTGCATCCCCACAGCCCTCCTCAAGGCTGACTGCCCTGCCTGCAGGGCAGGTTGGGGAGAACCATCATGTATTTCCTCAGTGAGTAACAGACACACAAATGACTCCAGGGGAACTCAGAGAAGAAGTAGCAGTGACATGACTCTGTATGAAGGATTACACTCAATTGGTGCAAGAACAACCACAGAGAGCCAACAGCTCAGTGATTTTCTTTAAATTAACAAGTTGCAAGCTACTGGAGTGCAATAGCAAACAACAGAGGTGGAGTGACCTACACCCACTCAAGCTCTCTGCTTCAACAGACATCTGATTACAGGTGTATTCAAACACAAAACTGAGACCTGCACAGTTCCCTGTAATCTTCTATTTCAAGCTGAGTATCAATGAGGCTGCAAATTTTATCAGGAAGTGATTATTTTCTCCTGATATCATCTATTCTGACACTATAATGTAAGCAGCAAAACTAACTTCAAACTCTGCAATCTCTACTACAAAAGGTTGAGGGAAAACATTGGTCACTGGGCTGGGCAGAGGAAATGTATATTTCTGTTTGTAAAAGCCATAGCAACTTAACTTTGAAAGCTGTTGGACTGTTATAAACAAGACAATGCAAGCGTACAGTTGAATGGAGGGACACACAACACAGCTTCTTTTCCCAAGTATTTTCAAGCAGCCAGTTGCAGCCCATGTTACAGCACTACGTACAAAGCACAGGAAGTATAATCCTACTAAATCTGACAAATAGGACAGGCAGCCTCACAAGTCCTTCTGTGATAAAAATTCATAGCTGGTTTCATCTCCATGAACTGTAACAAGCCCTCAGAACAATACACAGTTTTATGTATCATGAATGTTGCATAATGAAAGCATCTCAGCAAAGTAGTTGTGTGGAGGTATAAAATTTGGGAGCTGAATTTGAGAGATGTCAAGCACTCACTGCCTGTTCTTGGAAGTAAGAGGAGTTGCGGGATTTGGCATGCCCTGGGTTTAACCCTTAGGAATAGCAACTGTCCAAATGCACAGCAAAGACTGACAGTGTTGAGGTGAATGGTCAAATTTTAGCAGCTTAAATGCCCACATTTGTAGCTCATTAAAAATGAGAAATAATAATAATAATAATAAAAAAAGCTTAACTAGCAAAATATATCCAAACCAGTTTCATCCCCCAAGACCAGAAAAAAAAAATTAAACGAGACATATGCTAGTCATATTGCTTAACACGTGGTTGGAAGGTACTCAGAAACCACGATGACAGCAATATCAACACCTGAACAGAACAAAAGAGACAGCTGAACATCTCTAGGGAGCGTTACAGTGTAGCCTGTGCCCAACATCAAAAGAAATAATATCTCAACTGACTACATGTATCAAAAATTGAACAAAACATCAATTCTGATCTCAAACAATAAAAATAGGAAATCCCTTAATTCTGCACCCAGTGCCTTAGGCATTGACATATTTCTATAATATACTGATTTACTTGCACATCTTGCCCTCATAAATGCCAGGGTTTGACCTTTTGATCACTTGAGCTACTTCAGGATTTCTGAAAGCCATAACCAGTGGTTACAGTCAGGGTAGTAGCTGTCACATGGGATCTCCACACTAATGTCAGCTCCCAGTGTTTCATTATATGAATTTTCCATTCTCAGAAAGCATGAGTTATATTGACACCTACTGCTTTAGCACCTATGGGCACCAGCAATAAGCACAGAAGTATCTGGGTCAAAAGGAGACAGCCAAACAGCAGCCGCTGCTCAGTTTAGATGTTTGAGAAGGCTCCTGATACAATTTGCAAAGGAAAAACATCTGGACTTGCAAATTTGGTTTTATGGGAACGTTGAACCAAACCTCACTCGCGGGACCTCACTTGCTGGGACTTGCAACTCTTTGATGTTCACAAAGACAAAAGATGGAAGGTAATGACTCTGTTCTCACTGTGATTAAATCTTCACAATATGTAATGTCAGCCTGGTTTGGCTATGAAAGTCCAACAGGAGGAACCTCAGAGGCAGGGAGATGGAGGGATGACATTACTGAGAGGATATTGCTGGTCTGCAAAAAGAAATCTAACATAGTTCAGCAAACACATCACAGAAGCTTGTATGAAAGCCAAGGAGAAATGCATAAAGAAAAGCCATTGCATTGCTCATAGGGGTTTAATTACTAAATGACTGATTAGATATCCATGCAAAACAACACAAAAGGGCATAATTTTGAAAGCATCTTGATCAACATCACTGTGCAGAAAACACAGTCAAATGCATAGGCCAGATGGCAGATCAAAGCCCTGGTCTGATGAACAGCACTGAGGTTAAGTAATGTCCAACAGAACCGATGTTCTTATAAAGGGAACAGGACAAGGGAAAAAAAAAAAAGAGACCAAAAATATCAAGAAACACCAATCACCTCTTTGCAAAAGAAGACTTGCAAAATACTTTAAAGAATTCTGACTGCTTAAAGGGGAAAAATTACAGCATATAAAAAATGGTAACATTGGCACTAAGGGAAATACAACTAAATGTAGGAATACACCATAGGGAGAGGTATCATTATCAGACTGATAGAAAATGACAAACAGGTCACAGGTCTTCCTTAAAGTGTAAAACCAAAGCTATAAATTAAGCTAAGTACAGATTAAGAACACTACTTATTCTGATCTAGTTTAAGAGAAAAGTGCTTATGGAACAGGAGGAGGAGAAGGGAGACCCACAATTACAGCCTATGTATGTACCATGAATGAGGAAACTGGGAAGTGTGGGGGGAAAATCCTACTGTGACATAAACTCCATCATCTTTACTGCAACTAAAAATCAGAATTTAGAGGAGTTACGAATTTTTCTTTACAGATTTGTTTCATTGCTCTCCTGTGAAGTTTATTACTGAAAGGAGTAAGATGGTGTGGATGCTTGGTGAAAAATGTTCTCACATTAGTAAATGGGTATTTCCATCCTCTACAAGTGATTTCAGGGTTCTTCAATTGTTTGCTCACATCCATACCAGTCTCATAAAAGAATCTGCTATAACAAATAAAATATACTGCAGTATAGGACACATCTGAATTCAGTGATTTTGATGGTTCTACTGAAATCGGGAGGTTTGATAGTGATTGCCATATGTTTTGCAGATTTTGAATTTGCTGATTTCACATGGTCAGCTGACACTCAAGCCTCTGTTGGTCTGCAGAAAAGTTGCTTACAGTAGTAACTGTAGTAATACTGAGGGTGCTGATTGAAGTGTAGGAGGAGCTCCCACTTTACATTCAAGAAAAGGGTTAGGACCATATTGTCTTAACTTATCAGCTGGTGTTAACCGGAGGTATTACCTCCCCTGCCAACCTAGCCCTGCTTATGGTCTTTGGCTGGCATACTCAGAACAAGCACAGAAGATTGCAAAGATCAGTAAAGCTGGGAGAAAAGATGCCATAAAACTCTTAAGTCCAAAATATACATCTGTATCGTGACAGAACGAAGCAAGTAGAAACACTACTATAGACAAGTGAGACAGACAGAAAGAGGTCTGTCCCCATGGGTAGGAGTTGGATCCAAAGGCTGCTGCTTCCATAGAGTCACTTCCCTGCCTTCTGCAGGCATTATTGGAGACCCTTAAGGTCATTCACAGAGGACATACAAATTTGTCTTCCAGAGGGAGTGAACGGGAATAGCAAACTGGAGGCAGAGGTCAAAGAAAACGTTTGTTAACAGCACCTTTTACAAATGGGAATTTTGCCTGTCTTGACCTGAAATATGGCTCACTAGGTGGGAGCTGCCAGGGCAGCAGGAGCTTGTTCATCTGGCTCCTTAGGAAGCATCATGAGCCCCACAGAAATGGGTCCAGGTGCCACTGCAGGTGACTGCAGGGCTCTCTGCCCTCTGCAGTGTACCCCAGCCCCCACACCCCTGTGCATCAGCCAGGGTGCCCATTACCATGCTGTGGGGAAAGAGTAAGGCAGCAGCTATTTTTTCTTGAGATGAAAACGCCTAGTAACACATCCCAAACTCTTCCATGCAAAACAGTGTGCTACTCCACAGCAGTGGCTGTCCACAGATTAGCTCTTATACGTTATATGGGGAAAAATGCTGTTCCACTCTCCAGTATCAGATTCTTCTTATTAATTTGTACTACAGAAATGTATAGAAACCCTGAACAATCTGTGTGAGGGCTTTGCTGTACTGGGCATTTTACATCTACATCATAAGATGTCAATCTTTGAAGGCAGAAGCTGGTTTTAGGGCATTCTCCAAGAACAGGGAGGTAAAATGAGCAATCACTGTGTCTGTTTTGTGGTTGGAGGCACAGGCGTTCCTCTGCCAGCTCTTGACATGCAGCTGTTTCGTCACAGCACTGTGACAGGCAAGGCCATGCAGGCCCTTACAGCAGGGCACTGGCACAGCGACAGAGCCCCCGGCACGCGAGTGAGCATCGCTGCACGGCTCTGAGCAGGGACAGAACAACCACCACACTTCTGGGCACTGGCTACACCACCTGTTGCACAGCACAGCACTGAGCAGCAGCTAACGTGGCCCAGAGGACATGTTTAAGGTCACAAAATTGACCAAAAGTTGCTCTTACATTTGCAAAGTCCTGCCTCTGGAACTTAGATGTACTACAGGAGAGGAAAAAGAATACAGGGAGGGGACGTGGAGATAAGCAGGACTGTTCCTTGCAGCAGCTTCCCACAGCTAAACGAGGCTGAGCAGAGCATGAAACTGCACTGCCAGCCACCCTTCAGGAGTCCTGTGGCTGTGTGAAGCACACGCTGTCAAGTAGAAGAGAACAGGAACGACAGCTAGAAAGAAAAATGGAGAGTGATAAGAGAAGCTAAAAGCAGCTCTAGCAACTGCCTGAGGACACACTGGGAAATTTAATGTATTAAAATAACACTTTCAAATAATGGTCTAGTTAATTGATGCTAAATTACAGCTGAATGCCTGTAGAAGTACTTATGACATCTGCACTAATACCATTTCAGTTCATCAGGATTAATATTATTCTAATACATGCCAAAGGAATTAATAAGTATTGGTACTTTAAAGTCTTTTTAAAGTGATGTTTTGAAATAGTTTAGCTTTCTTATCCCCCCTTCTACCTCTCAGCCCTTATGAAGCCTCGTTTGCAAAACTTATTAAAAATAGAGGTGTGTTCACAAATCTCATCCACTTGAATTATGATTTCATTCTTTTATCATGCTACTTTCTACACCTGAAGACTGGAGGAAAACTTCAGTTCTTGCAACCACCAGAAAAAGAGGCAAGCCTCATGCAAAAACAACATCATGTTAAGAAAACATGCCCCAAAAGGAAAAGGAGGTATGATCACACCTCTCCACTCACCATAAACAAGAAAAAAACCTGAAAAATTACCCGTTGGCCAAGCTATGACTACAGTAGTAGAAAAATCCCATAGCTTCACTTTTCACATACAACTAGAGTTCAATGGTTCCTTCCCACTCTGCTCAAGGATATCTGGGAAACAGAGGGCTGGAAGAGAGAGACGGGCGGGGAAGGACAGTGACTATACCGGCCCTCCTTTTCTCCTGGTGACAGGCCCCACATGCCAGGTAAGCTCACTTACCTTGGAGGCAGCAAAAGCAGCTGCACAGCAGTTTTGATGGCTTGGCCAAAGGAATTGCTTCCCACCACTCCTGACCAAAGCGCCTTCCAGAGCGACCAATATTTCAGCTCCGAAAGCCACATGCTGGGTTGCAGGTGTTAACTCACAGGCTCTCTGCTGTTTCCAGTCTCAAGTGTTGTTTTTCAAGCAGTGACACACAAGGAGTTGTATCTAAAATCTCATTAAAATTTAACAGGATTTGGTGTCCTTAGCTTTCTGCTTCAGAAGCGAAGTCTCCAGCTCAGATAGTCAATGTTTTTATTTTCATATATCACCTTCTCAGGAGTTCAGGGTTTGAATAAGCACCAGCTAAAAGGAGCATTGGTATGTAAAAAAATATTGCTGGGTAAAAAACCCCAA
Source organism: Antrostomus carolinensis (assembly GCF_000700745.2). Lineage (NCBI taxonomy): Eukaryota > Metazoa > Chordata > Aves > Caprimulgiformes > Caprimulgidae > Antrostomus > Antrostomus carolinensis. The sequence continues at coordinate 28,616 of NW_010332185.1, forward strand.
AAAACAACAAAGCAGAAAAAAATCCCATGCTAACCATAAAACAACCTCCTCGTGCCCAAACAAACTCACTCCCCAACTTGGATGTACCCTGTTTAGGTGTCCCTTATGCCAGCCACTGTGATATGGCAAGTACAGACACAGTTCTCAGAGAAGTGGAAAATGAGAAGAGGCTAGGGCATGTCCAGTGATGTCAAGACATTTAAAGGCTATTCCATAGCCTGATACAAGACAGAGATGATAATCTCCTTTAAAACTAAGCCAGAAAAGATGCAAACCTACAGTAATATTGCAGTCCCAACAAGACCTTTGATTCTCAGGGAACATGGTCTATCAGGTATGACCTGGCTTTATAACTGAGGGATAGTAGGGCAAACTTCAGCTGTGTCATCAGCCAAATAAGTGATCTGGGAAAGTCCCCCAACCCATCTATAACTCTCCTTCCACTGACATGTTATACTACAACATCATTTTAATAGAAACACTAGTGTTTGTCCAGTAAATAACATGCTTGCTACTGCAGTGTAAAAGACTAGAGGAAGATATTAAAAGCAGGTGACAAATTATGTCATCAAATAGATACAGCATAAAAGGACACAAAAACACAAACATGATGGCAAGAGGCACTGTAAAATTTGGGGAATTTTACTACAATGGGGCAACTCTAACTCAGCAGTGGCTGTTCCACTTTTAAGGTGCTATGGGCAAAACCACAGCAATAAAAAACCCCCTTCTTAACACCCACAATCATCGCATTCCCTTTCTCCCCTGCTTCTTTGCTGCATATAGGCAGATATACTTTACCATAATGAAAATGAGTAGTTAAAAACAGTTCATGAGAAACTAATAAATAAAAGAGGGCCTGAAAGACATCTCAAATGAGACTGATGGTATAATGAATCACACACAAAACATTTGTCCTACAGAGGGACAAAAGGCAGAGACACACACAAGTGCTGTGTTAAGGTTGAAGGCCCACAAGCAGCACTGGGACCATAGTGTCAGAACCAACTGCACATGCTGAAGGCTGGTACACCCTTCCAAGGCAGGGCAAGACATCCCCCTTCAATGGCAGCATGCACACACCAGGGAGGGGAACATGGCCACCAATCCACTGCCCAATGAGCAACTCCAAGACTTCAAGAGAAAAACATAACTATATTAAAAAAAAAAAAAAAAAAGTCCAATTTGGGAGCCTTGAGCTTCAGTTCTTTCTTTGTATAGTTCTGTTCCAGTCAGATTTATACCCCTAAATATTATGATAAAATACATTTAACTAGAAACAAGACAGTACACCAAAGCTTTCTACATTTTTCTTTCAGATAATTTTGTTTTCTTCTTCTTGTGGATGCTATTATTTATCCATTACAAAGGACTTCTGTGACACACATGCACAACAACTGAGTCCATTCCATTTTAATCGATGTAAGAGAGTAATTAATATCAGCTAAGCAATGCATTAGAAGCCAGCTGTCAGCAGGTTGATACATTGAACCCTAAAAAACATACCAGTACCCAGGTTTGTGCTCCGCAGGCTCAACACTACCAGTTCCACAGAAATTATAATGGATGCATCTTAACGCCAGGAAAAGCTGGGGCAGCATCAAACATGGAGATCATGGAAATACAGTGGCACGCTATGTATTCATAGTATTTTCCAGTTCTCTTGTTTCTCAGCAGGCCCAAAAGCTGAGCTCTGGGACTAAATGCAAGAAGTTAATACAGAATATTGAGCGTTGGGCAGGCAGGAGTGTAACCCATGTCAGCCTATCTATTCTGTGAGCTAAATGCAGATCAAAGGAAAGAAAAACAAATACTCTTTCTAGCAAAATCCCAAGTTGATTAAGGACTTCAAGGAGACAAAGTATTAGAAAGGACTCCTTCCTTTCAAGATAAGGACACAAGCATAGCAAGCCCCGATAGATGTGCTTGCCCCAATTATTTTTTTTTCTGGTTGCACCAAAGCGGCAGGAATGTCAGGGTGTTGGAGGGCCACAATTCCCCAAAGCCCTGCACAGGGTACACCACTGTTCTGAAATTTGAAGCGTTTGGATGAAAAGTTTAAAAAACTCAAACACACAGTGGAATTGATTTGTGATTAAAGGAAGGATTAAATGGTGAATCTGGGGCAATCAATAGCCCTGCTAATGCTTAGAGCAAGATTTCTAGCTCCAGCCAAGCCCCTTTTTCTTCACTTTGAGACCACTGTCCTCATCAGTGGAAAGATGATCCTTTGAAGTTAACCTCGGTCTTTGTTTCCCCACAGACCCTTTTCCTCAGCACTGCTGCACTACAGCACAGTGCCTGCAAGGCCACGGCCAGCCAGGCCACAAACCCTGCACGATGTGCATTTCCCATCAATAGCTCTGTGTCTTGGCACTCAACCCCCCCTCCTCCCCAAAAAACTTCCACCCCACCTCCAAATTCCACCCCCCCAAAAAACATACACCCTTAAAAGCACCAAAGGCATAAAATCACTCCTAGAAATAGGGGTGCCCACTGTCCTGAATTCAGCTTTCTTCTTTTCCCTCACAGACTGGGATCAATCTATGCAGCACTTTTGCAGACAGTGATGTGGGATGTGGCTAGCCCCACTATTATTTTTAACTTATCAGAATCCATAATAACAGCAATCAGCCCCCATTAAGCAAAAGATCTGCATGCTTACACTTCACAGCAACAGATTTTATTTCTTCTCTTGCAATTAAGTACTTTTATTAGCCAGATGGATCATGAAATTATTACAAAAACTGGGACGTAAACTCTCTAAAAGCACCTAACGTAATGAATACTGATTTATAAACATTCAAGATTAGAGAACATATACTTAATTTTCCCCTAATCCCTCAGTCAGCACTGCTTTGTGTTCAACATACAGGAATATAGATTAATTGTGCTGAAGTTGATGGCATTTGAAGGACAGAGCTGATCAGTCATGCATAGCACCATGCAATATGCTTCCACCACCGATTTACCATAACGTGTGGGATTAGGACAAATTCAAGAGACTGCCATTTCCTGTTCCATTTCCAGCTTTCTCCATAAACTCACTGAGATGAAAGGTATCAAACCTTTAAAGAGGATTAAACTGGACACCTTATAAACCAGTGCACTACACCGGGATTAAGTGCCAAAATTGCTATCCCCTACATATTATTTCTGTTGAGTTTCATGAGAACTGACTTCTATTTCCAGCCCTGCCAATGACTTGCTTTATGATTTGGTGCAAGCCACATCCTAGCATTTCTGTGTCCCTTGTCATCCTTACACACCTCCTCTGCTCAGCAGGTAAGGCCCAGGCTGCCTCTTCTGCTGCAGCAGAACCACACGCAGCACCATTCACTTTGGACAAGGCCACTAGTGCTGTTGTAATACAAACAATTAATAATAATACAAGTCAACATCTGGTACCATTAACCTCTGTTTCAAGCTATGTGTCAGCATGAAGTGCACTGCTTTGGGTGTTAGAAGGAAATTAGTGCAATTTTCTGAAAAGCTCCTAGGTACAACTCACTGAGCCAAGAAATTGTTATCTTCTCCCCTCCTAGGCAGTGGTGCTCTTCTGTTCCTGCCTGTTGTGTGACAGCTTTAAAAACAAAATTTCTTCTGTGTAAAGGAAAGCCCTATTTGCTTCAGTGCTGAGGGGTTTTTTTGTTTTGTTTGTTTGTTTTTATTAAAGATGCCATTGAGAAGAAAAAGAGTCTGCCTAAAACCTGATTTCAGGCAAAGCACAGAACTGTCACCGTGTTGCATTATCACATGGAACGATTACAAGAAGCATGAATATGGCGAAAGCCAGCTAGGTAAACCTGTCAGAAAGCAGGCTGATCAAGTCTGCTAAGGCAGTTCATGAACATGTTACATCCAGCTGCAAAGAACCAGGAGGGCAAGGGAGGAAAAGTTATGCAAAGACAATGAATGCCCTGCACTGTTACCTGTCCATCACTCCAGTTCATCTAAGCACTGGATGGAGCAGAGAGAAGGGAAAAAAAACCCTAAATCAAATACAGTTGTCTTCTGCAGGGAGCAAACTTGTTTTCCTGGAGCAGCTGTGCACCAAGATCATAAAGAGTTAGCACTTCATTTAGCACTAGGGTAAGTTCAAGGGTTTCAGGTGTTTTACAGCATGACCTTTGCCCACAGCACTAACTCCAACTCCAGTGTCTCCTGCACCTACTCTTTTCCCTTAAGAAGTCCACTTTGCCCTCAGGTGAGCTAATATACATCAGGAGCACTTTTCACAGCATCTTCTCCAAAAGATCTTGCACTTACATGGCATTTCAACTCTCAAAAAACATTTCAGTGTTTTATGAATTTAACAAGAAAATACACATTCTCTTTCCAGGTCACTTCATCCAACACTGAGGTGGAGGCAGCTCAGGGATGAAATGCTGCTGCAGTTTAATGGTTTGCTACAAGTTTTATAGTGGCAAGAAAATACCATCCTGTGCACCAGTATTTTGATTCTTGAAATTGGGAGTTAGCCATGCATAAGAGGTGGGTGGGAACCTCCCACAAAAAAACCCCCTACCCCCCACCCCCCAAAAACACCCCACAACTCCCTTGTTTTGTGTCTGACACCTAGTTGTTTTCATTCAGTACCCCCTAACTCATGTATTGGAAGAGAAAGAACAGTTGTTTGCTTTCTCCTTCTTGCCAGACTTTGAACTTGATCTCTAATATGATTTTGTACATGCTTACATGTATGTGATACTATCAGAGCTGCATACTGTCAGCTAATTACCAGCAGTGAAAGTGCCTTTAAACAGAGCTTATCACTGGAGGCCCTTTGAAAGGCCACCAAGTCTTCTCCATCCACACCAAGCAGTTTTAGCAACGCAGAAAAATGTTTTAAGCATCAGAGCAGAATTATGTGTTTGTAAAGTGTTTTCCTTTCCACTGATTTACCATCAGTGGTAGCTGACAAATCAGCTACTGGACATACACAGGAAGCTCCCGTTTGCTCAGTGGAAGTTCGGTCATTGTTTTTAATAAAAAACATGTTTCTCGTGCTTGCAGCTCACCTCTCACTACTCTCTATGCTGTCCCTTCAGATTACTTTAACACTGTTCATAAAAAAAGCATTCCCCATCACCTACCTCTGCTGTCTGGAACAGCCCTCTTCTGTGAGCCACATCAATCCTCCAACTGCTTCCAAACTGTCTTCAAAAACTTCTGTCTCGTCACTTCTTAGCTCTCTTGGTTTCTTTTCTCCTCTGTGATTTTGATGTGGTCATTCAACTTAATGGAAGTTTCCCCCAGAAAACTGGGTGCATGCCACCAGTTACCTTTTTCACATGTATTTTTAGACATCTGATCCAATGAATAGAGTTGAATATAAAATAAAGCTATTTTGTTTATGAGCTGCAAGCACTAATTCCCAACATTTGTTCCAAGAATTCAAAGTAAAACACCTCTCTACTGCTTTGTGTCATTGCCGTTAATGCTGGTGGACGTAAGGTACAACCAGTGAGGAGAGATTGCTTTTGTTTGTAAAGAAAGAGTTTGTTTGGGCATATGATTTAGAGCAAGACAGTCAGTCTACTTAACTCCAAGTCTGTTCAATGGCTCAACGCACTACAGAGTACTCAGCAAAAGGAGTCCCTCTGTGGAGCTCCAGGTAATATGGGACTGGATGCCAAAGCTGTACTTCTTTACTGCGGTGAATAAGTTTCATTCTGGGAGATGGAATAGGGTCTTTAGAGGTCAGACTGGAGGTAAGTAACAGAAACCTTTTTATATGCTGCTACATGGAGCCTCTGGATAAACACCTCAAGGAACCTTCTCCAAACCAATGGGGTTAGATTGCTGTATGTGGGCAGAGATGCAACAGTTTCAGGACTTCAAAAGCCAATATGCCTGGGAGACCAAATTTATACATGCATTTAAATTACTGGGCAAGCCACATTACACACAACATATGCAGGAACCTAATGAAAAAAGATTTCCATGTTACTCTTCATTCTCACGGGTAAGAAAAGTAAGTCAGACTGAAAGCATTATGGATGAAGTACAGGATGAAGATACAGTACCATCACTTGCATAAATATTTACCCTGACAAATTTTAAGGCTCCATCGTAGGTGCTTAATCTCCTTACTTAAGTGCTGGACACAGATCAGAACCTGGAGAGCAAGAATATCCAAAACCAGCTTGGCCTGTGTGAATACCTGAAGCTGGCCTTGGGAATACCTCTCTGTGTATTGTATGATATTTTGCAGGAACTGCATTAAGTCCCATTAGCTCCCAATCTGCTTTCCAAAGCCCCACTCTGACTTCCAGGACCGTCCTGCAGTTTCATCTTCTCTGATAAGGCAGAAATCCCACATGCGGAAGAGTATTTTGGCCACACATCTCCAGCATTATTGCAAAAGGCAAAGAGCTAATACTCACTCAGTATTTCAAGTAATCCCTATACAGGGTGCATCATCATTTGTTTAAGCGCTAAAAATTTCCAAAGCCCAACTTGTGTAGGTGGAAAGGGCAGATGTATCACTTACTGGTCCTCCTCAACTTCCAAGCCCCCTGGAGAAGCAATCTCATCGTTCAGCCATTTGCTCTCAGATTCAGCCTGGATATTTGACATGAAGACCTTATAGACTTGGTATCTACCATATAGGCAATAGCCCATAAAGGTTACTGAACAGTGGGGGAAATACCCATGCAAATTCAGAGCTGCCTATCGTCAGGCGAGTGACTTCCTTCTATGTGGAAATGAAGACGATGATAACTCTTGAAAGTACTGAAGAAACAACTCCTGAAAGTTTAAGAAACAAACTTGTGGATTCTGCTTAATCAGCAAGGAAATTTACTGTATAGGCCCACAGTATACAGAGCAATAGAAACGAGAGGCCAGATATGTGAGGCACAGACCCCTGCATATAAGTAACTCACTGTCACAGACCATGGCTAGCCCTAACTGACAGATCAAAAGGAGATAGGATGAGGTACAAGCTAGCAATGAATGTTGGTATCTCTATAAGGACAGACTCTGAGGGCTCACAATCATCAGTACTAGTTACTTACAATTAAAGTGAACAGAAACATTTCTCACTCTACTGTCACTGCTTAGTGCATGCCCTTTGGTTAGATGTCTCGTTTCAAAGGGGGGCCACGAAGAAGGCAAAAAGGCATGTCCATGTAGTGTGTCACCATGTATCTGCATCCTGGTGCAGTCACTGCCAGCCTCTCGAGCTTAAGTCAGGTATTTACTGTGCACTTTTGTACTGGTCATGAACTTGATGAGTGGTATTTGCTGCAAAGCAACTTGTTATGTTCTAATGAAGGGTGCAAGGAAAAATAAATAATAGAGAAGTAACAGTGCCTCCTAAAATGGAAATCTGGAAAGTGTCCAGAGAGATCTATGCAAATTGTATATTTTAACCACAGGACTTCTGCAATAGTTTTCTATTAACCATCAATCACTAGTTTTAAATCTAGTCTGCGTTCATTATAAACCAGAAACAGAAACGACTGCAGTGGTCTTGCACACTAAATATATTACATCCTTATGCTGCAATTTACCTTTCTCTAAATAATGCTACTTCTCCCTATGCTTAATATAAAGAATACTGCAAAGACAGCAATACTGTTATTTATTTGGAAGGGGAATGGAAAGGTTAAAGGCAAACACTATATAAACAGTTATTATTTATAGACCACAATAGTGTGCTTTTTACAGTGGAAATGCTGAAGAAGATACCATCTATTCCCTAGAGAAATTTCATTTTAACTGAAGCAGAAACAATACCCAGTCATAATGGTACATACAGTGGAGGAACACATTTTGAGCTGTCCTTATTTCCACGTGGTTACGTACAGCGATTATGTCTAGACTTAAAACCTTTATATTTTGTATCTATGTCTGTGTACAGTGCTTTAAAGTTCAGTGCCTCGTGGAAGAAGTGGAAGGCTTTATGCAACTGAGTAATGCCAACTTGCATTTAATTAGGTGCTGCTTTTCAGATGAAAAAAAGTGAAAGGGAAACTAGCAAAGTCTAACACCCTATTTAAGAACTATTTCAAATTTCCTACTTATAAAACCAAGGAAGGTATGCAAATATGCAAACAGGTCCAAGAGCATTAGGAGGCTGCAGGAGTTGACACCTTAAAAAAAAAAAAAAAAAAAAAATCAGTAAATTCAGGCCAGATTCTAACAGCTATATACCAACCAGGGCTGGGAGCACCTGTGCAGGTAAACATGTGCACTGCACTTTCTTCAGTCCTGAAGGTACACATATAGAGCAAACCAGCTAATTCAATAACTAATGATTTAAGATTGGGATTTTCTTAAGTGTCTTTGGAAGTTAGGTGCCAAAATCCCACTCCGAGTTATGTAGTTGAAACTAGCGACGCAACGTGGAACCACTTGTATCTGTGGAGCTGTTCCTCCAAGTTTTACAGGTAGGCCTTCAAGTGCAACAGGTAATAGCTGTACCAAATAGGTGCAACAGAAGGATTTTCATGCACAAACATATCTTTTGGTTTTGTCTTCCATTTAGAGCAACTTCGGATGATTTCTTGCATTATAACAATGCAAAATAAGCAATCTCACACAGTTTTGTTGGGTAGTCCTGTTGAGATATAGGGTTCTTACCAAGTTTTCTCTTGATATTTTCCTATTATTTGGCATGTGTACAAACCTAAGATAAAATCCACTGTAGTTAGTGCTAATGCAGTTCCATTAGCACCAAAAGGCACTAAAAGAGACAAGCCTCATGAGTAATAACTCCAAAATTGTCCAAAGACAGCACAGGACATAGACAAGAAGCTCAGTTTGGATCTGAGCTCCCTGCTTACAACAGCTTAGCTACCTCCTCCGAAAACCAAAGCAATTCTGCAAATGCAAAAAGGTAGAAATAATGTTCTCTGAGTATGATCGCACTGTTGCCACTTGTTTCAGTAACTGAAAGAGAAATGGAGGTTCACTGACATTTCCTCTTTTGTTGATACAGAACATTTAAATCCAAAATTACGAGAACGCCTCTGAAAAATCTCCAAACTTGAGCAGCTTAAAGAAAAAATAATGGGCAAATCTTGCACAACATTTCAGAATGTGGGCATTCTAAAGGTGGCATAGGATTGCTGGGCTCTGCTGTCCAAAAGATAAATGGCATTAGCATGAGGAACAGAAAAGAATCAGTGTGGTGGAGCTCCATATACATTGCTGCATATGGTACCTTTGAAAGATGGTCAGTGCTCACCCATTGCCACCTTCCAGGCGTGCACTTAAATATCACAAGAAATCCTGCAGCTTTTCTAAGCCGCAGCACCAGCCACACAGGACTTGGTGGCCTGGGGGAAATTCCTCTTTTTCCTCACAACCACCCCAGCTCACTTTGTGTGCAGAACACTCAGCTATTTGTGCTGCGTACAACCCTCCTACGGCACTGGGAGCATATGGAGTACTATCACGAAGGATTTGGTTTGTTATTATTACTGGCCTAAGATCTAGGAGCTGCAGTAGAAACCCAGATCCCACTGCACTTATGCCAAAGGTGCACAGGACAGCCATGGCTCCCTGCCCCAAGGACATTGCTCATGAGCTGCAGTGGTTCCCGTCACAGCCAAGCTCTTCTGTGTTACGTGATTCGGAGACCTGGGCATAGCTTCAAATGCTACAACAGTAATGAATCATAACACCAGCTACTCATATCTTGCTGTAATGTTTAGGAAAGCGATCAGAAGTATTCATATGTCCAATATATAGCACTTGCCACCTCCTCCACACTGGGCTAAAGCTACAGCTGCTAACTTGCCTAAAGTGGACAAAATATAAAAAGACTGGAAGGCTGAACAGAAGTGGAGGAAGCAACCAAGGAACATGACTCAACTCCTATGCATGCCAGGACCATCCTTGGGTCCAGTGAAGGTGAAGGGATTTAAAACAGCAAGAAAAAGAAAATCCAACACCGCAATTCTCTACTCAGATCTTCAACTCTGGGTGACTTCAGAAGACAGAAGACTTTGATAAGAATTCTGAGGAAACAATTTGTACATTACCGATACATCTGTTTTTAAAGAGACTGAAAATAAAATTACAGTGGGCTTCATGACCTCCCCATGCACTACTGAATTTGAGATGAGGGCAACCCCACCAAAGCAAATGGGATTGCCAAGGTAAGAGAGCATTAGCTCATGATGTGTCACTGTGAAGAGTAACTGGGTCAAGCAAGTCTCCCAAGGCCTGACCACACAATTCATCTCTAACAAAGTATTTTTTGTTTCTATACTCAATACCTGTATCACGCCATTGACTTGTCTTTGTTTAACTGAAGATGTTTGAAGTCTGATTCTCCCCAGCTATCATGTGTTCACCTTTTCCCAAGCACAACGATGTAAATCACCAAACAAAACAAGCAAAAAATCAACCAAACGCACAAACAAAAATTGCTGTGCAAACTGAAATGAGCACTGGGCTGAAGGCTGTGCAGAACCAGCCCTTTATTCTTCTCTCTCCTGTCATGCACAGTCACAACTATTAGTTAAACCCCACATATGCCTCCCCTCAAAACCATTTCCTGTATTTTAGTCAGAAAGTAGACAGATAAAAATGCCACACCAAACAAATTCACCAGCAGCAGTGATGTTCTGGTGCCATCTCTTGCAGATAGCTTTCAGCTATCTAAGTTTAAATTAACTTTCTGAGAGGACACAAAAGCCAGACCTCAGGTAATTACATACTCATCTCTCCCTTGGGCTCAATATTTATTTATTTTAGGACGCCTAACAGCTCTCTTGGGCTTGCTCTACGACTCAAGAAAAATGATTACTTAGTCCCTGAACCTACAAACTCTGTTCTGTGTAAATTTTACACCCGGAGCTATGTAGCGTGATTAAAAAAGGCAGAGTTTATCAAACTTTCTGAAAGCTTGATTTGCTTCATGGCTCATCTGTCTTCATAAAGCCCACTGAAGGCTGAAACAATGGGTAAAATTTCACGATCAGCACTTAAGTAAGAAAGAGAATGTGTATGCAACCACTTAACTTTATTGATTTTGATTTTTATCTTGTTTTCTTTTCATAATAACTGGTAAGGGTTATTTGTTTTGTTTTGCCTTTTTTAAACAAACCACTTTATGAGGCCATTAATAATAATACACAGCCCACTATACTTCTAATTTTTTTGCAGCTCTCAAAGGAGACACAATCCACACTTTGAAATGGGGACAATCTTCCTGGCCTTAAAATCTATGAGCTCTTATACCAATGCTTCAATTTACACACACAGGTCTTCCCTGAAACACCCAGCAGCTTGTCTCTTCTGGGCGTTAGAGCTCCTCTCATTATCAGAAGGACCTTCTACCCGACATATGTTATATGGCTATCACCATGAGAGAGGTCTATGTGCAAAAGCAGATGTTTTCCCACCAAGGTGCTGCCCTGGAGGTCCATTTAAAAAACATTATAGTGGATATATGAACATATGGAAACATGTGGTTTTGTGTTTGGGTTTTTTTAAAAAGGGTATTTCATAAAGTGCTGGAAAAAAAATCAATGACTAGGCTACACTGAAGAGGATATCCCATTAAGATACATGACAAATTGAGCATTTGTGTTGATAGAAGATCTGCTTTTCTCACGCTCTAGGAAAATGTGGTATATTACCTCTTTGTCTGTTATTTGAGGGTAACTGATATAAGGATTAATGTGAGGCTGACAAGGACCTTTGTCCACTTCCTTTCTCTACAGGCTGCATGTGCAGTTTTTTGCCATTATTCCCAACACTTCTTTCCCGCACAGATGGAGAGCATCAAGCCCTGTACAAAGCCACCTTTCCAGGAGGAGCAGAGGGACATAACTTGACTGCAGCTTTAATGCATGCCATGTATAATACAGTATCAATGGGAAATACAACACTTCACCTGCAGCTTTGCTTTCCCTTCCAACCCACTGGCCTGACTCCTCTCCTGTCTTCATACCAACAACACAAAGCAACCAGAGACACCATAGCTACACAGCATATTTGGATGGAATTCACCTACTTGCTTATGAGATGGTTCAGCACACTGCCACCCCTCACCACTTTGCTACCCTGGAGACTTGCTAGAGGCCATCTGCACAACTTCTCTTTTGAAGGCATTTCATCAGAGCAACAAACACCCCAGCACAGCTGGGAGGTGTGCTTGCTGTTTAGCCAAGCCACAGCTAGAAAAGTTGTTCAACATACAAAAAGGCTACAGCCACCTGCCCTAGAGAGCTGATGATGCCCAAGCTGAACAGCCATGCGTGGCTCAGGCTCTCACACCGTCTCTGCTCCTTCCACCCTGGAAAGGGCTTTACTGACAGAATGCTCAGGGTCTGCTGGTGTCCTAACACTGGCCAGCAACACAGCCTAGATCCTGATGATACTGTCAGCAAAAAATCATTGTATCTGTTCATGCTCTGCACTAAGGACTAAAAAAATAAATTTCATGCTAAACTATAAATCACATAAAATCTAATTCTCATTTAACATTAATTAGCACCACTGTAACTGTATAATGACAGTTATTTAGTATTCCACCATACTAATTTGTAGCACAGGTTTTAACCATCCGGGCTTTTTATGGCATCCCTAAACATTTTGGCCTGGATGACCCAGTCAGCCACTTCTAGGTCTCCAGCTTGGGAACAGCTGGATTCAGTCAACAAATCTTTCCTTTCTGGTGTTGGGTGACATGGCCAGTATGAACCATGCTGCTGTCCTGAGACAAAGCAAGATTAAAAACAAGCCTAAAGCTGCACTGGTGCAACAGGGAAAAGAAACCACATTTTTGTAGTGTGTATTTAACAGATACAATCGCAATTAATTCTCAGACTAGTTGAACCAATCACTTATTTCTGACCATCCTGTGTCACTTGCTTTTATCTGTAGAAACTCACAAAGCTTGAAAACACAGTAGAGAGTGAAACCATATTAATGAAAATCAAGGAAATTAGGAAACATAATTCTGAATACTGAGCTCTCAAAGAAAGCTTGAGCAAATAATTCCACCTCATAGCAACTTGATTTCCCCAATCACAAAACAGGTTAGCAAACGCTTTGCTGTTACTTTATTTTACTGGCTGTTCTGAAGTCTTTTAGGATATGCTTTGCAGATGGAAAAGTTGATTAAAAGATATATATATGCATATATAAAACATACATATGCCCAAATGTGCTGAACTTCCAACACAGCAAAGAAATAATGTCAATGATAGAGTGAAAAGTATTAACTCGAAATGGTAACTTTGAAAGTATAACAATGTGAGATCCTTCCTTCTATAGGTGCAATTACATCCCATAGCATGCCTAGGTAAGCAAGGCGGGATCTTTCTTTAGCAGCTATAACCAGTTCATCCTTATTGCTGGTCACTAGCAACACCCCTTTCTCTGTTTCAGTACCTGGAGCAAATAAATACCTTATAAAGGCAGAAGACAATAGATATTTTTATGACCTGTGGGAACAGAGGTCCTAATAAGTCTGCAAAACAATGCATAAATGTCTCCAGATAAAATTGTTAGCTCTGGATGGTGCACATTTCCTAAATGCTTAATTTTGAAATTACCTCCCAGAAGAGTTTCTCTGTGTTTTGCTAAACAAGTAGAAATAGGCAGCTCAGATCTGTGCAAGAACCTCCAACAAGGAAATATTTAGTCAATTCAACAGCATAATGATGACAGATTTTGAAAGTTATATGTGTGGTGACTGCTGAGGTCCAGAATGTGAAAACAGTAGCAGTGAGGGGCAAGTCTTCCCAGGCTTTCCAGGGGTGTCTGGAGGACCGACTCACCAGCCTGCCACAGCAGCTGTGCCAGTCAGAACAAATGTGAGGGACATTTCTCACCCAGGTCCATATGGACATGTCTATGTGGTCAAAAGGTGAGCACGCTCCCGTGAGCGGCTCACATTGTGCAGAGCACAACCAGCTCTGCTCTTGGAGCCCTGTATGTTCCCATGGGAATGTTTTAGGCAGGGAAGAAAACTGGAGCTGGAAACAGTAGAAATCAACAAGTTTAGACTTAAAAATGAAAAAAGCTATACTCTGGGATTGCTTTATAATGCAGACATAAAACAGATGACAACTATTTAAAATACTTTGTAAAAGTACTGAAACTAAGCATCTCCTAGAAGCAGAGGCCTGACAAATCACCCAGCCACCTACATGCATTTATGGTTGTGGCTGTCCAGGGATCACTTAGAACTAAATTAGCAATGGAAGTCATTAGACAAGGAATAATTCCAAGAAACTGGAGTCTCAATAGCAGAAAGTGAATGAAGAAATCATAATTGCAGGCAATAGGGCAAAATGAGAGCATACCAGACAGACTATTTCCTCAATGAAAGAAATGTGAATTGTAATAAAGTCGCACAGTCAGCATGTGGCAAAGGTGCCCTGAAGAGACTATCGTTATTTCCCCCTTTAGGCTACAGAAGACCATTTAATGCTTTCCATTTAAGCAGGAAGGCACATGATGAGGTCCCTTAAAAGCCATGAACACAGTCTCCCCTGAGCCTGAGGATTGCTGCTGCCAGGCGTAATTGCATTGCCTTGGCCCCGTCAGGCTGTGGGCAGCCAGCACCCACCCCACAGCACTCGCCATACAGCAACAGCCGAGCTTTTCTGCAACAAATTTATCTCTTGGAAGGAATGAAATTCAAGGAGACTTGAAATTGAAGAAGAGTATGTGAACTACACTCCTATTTCCTTTGCCTGATTTGACAAAATGGGATCTGATATTTTAGATGGGTAGACCTCTTCATCTACTTACTCTGTGACAAGATGAAAGAATTTGTGCAGGAAATCATCTGCTACATTACTCCATCCTGATGTAGTATAGAAAATGTGCTAGAAACTTCCTTAATACACTATGTGCTATTCATTTCACAGTCCAAAAGAGAAAGTCCAAAAAGGCTGTTAAATCCCTAGATACCTGAAGCCACAGATCTCTCAACTCTGAGAGAGCATTCTGGGGCAAACGATCATAATAGTCTCACCCTGTTCCTTCATTCTTCCTTAAGCACCTGCATCTGGTGTCCATCAGAGACAGGGACTGCCGAGCCACACAGATGTTTACTCCGACAGGTTATCCCTTCTGTCTGGCTCTCCTCCCATTGCTGATGTCTGGCACCACAGATGAAAGCGGCACCAAGTCCAACTTCAGCCCAGTTTTAGGCCTGCTGTCCCTACAGCAGGGCAGGTGTGTGCCACAGAGCCAAGCAGCTCAGGGAGGAAATGAGCAGCAGCCCTACTGTGGCTCTCCCAAGCACAAGAGCAATTCCTGGTGATGGCTCCATCCCATCCATGAGAGGAACAGATGCCAAGTGCAAACCTCAAAGACTTGATCAAATGGAGGACCTTACTGGCAGACATGTACTGAACTGGAACAGCTTTTTTGCACCCACGCCCGAACCCCACCCCCCGATGAACAGGGCAGAAGAAATGCGCTCTGCAAGCACACACGTACCCAAACCACACTCAGTTTGCTCTGGTAAGAGCTCAGCCCCAATAACAACGAGGTGTCTGTTGCAGGAAGCTTCTGGTTTGTGTTTCTCAGTCCTGTGATAGTGATGAATTTCCATTGCACAACACAGCCAGAACCTGGTCAGGTGACCGCTGCCAGAGCGGGCGTGGGAGCAGCCCTGCCCATATGCACATGCATGCAAACCTACTCCCTTCGCCAAGGAACAGACCCAAATGCATGAACTGCCTTTCTTCTCCACGCACCAGGGCACCATCCCAGCCAGTGCAGTTTGTGAAGATCAGTTGTCATTTGGTCAAGATTTCACACTCCTCCCCTTTCCCCAGCCCCCTACTGCTCGCTTCCCCTTCCACAAGCATGAAATCATGCCCTAGCTTTCTACCACATGTCTTCATCAGAGACAGAACCCCTGGCATGAGCAGATCCTGCACACCTGATCCCTCACGGGAGCAGAGGCACAAACACGTGCCTCCCTGCCTCACTAAGCGAAGTCACTACACCACACCCTGCGAAGCCAGGCTCTGCCGCTGGTGTGATGCACTCAGGCAGCCCACGCTGAATCCAACATTGGCCATACAGAAAACCTGGGCTTAAAATTTTTTGTTTGTGTGACACAGTGTATGTATGTTAATAGCATCTGGTGGTTCCCCTACATTGCTGACAAGATGCTTCACTAGCAGAGTCAGACACACATGATTTTCATTGATTTGCAAGTTCCTGTATGTGCCTTGTGTCTCCCTGGCAGTGGGCACAGGGCTGGGACTGCAGAGTGCAGCTCTGGATTTGCTACAGACAGATCACACAAGAGAATGCCTGTATTTAACTGCCACACACTGCCCCAGCCTTGGGTTTAAGGAACAGGCAGCTTTTCAAAGGACAGAATGAGGCAAGATCAGTCAGTGGGCTGAAAGTCAGGTCCAAATGGATAGACACAGGTATCTGTTGGACTGGGTTTGCAGTAGTGCTCATTCCCAGCCTGGCAGTTTCCAGTAAAGTTAAGAGAAGCTTCAATGGAAACAGTTCAGTCAACACAGGTGGTTCTGAAAATCCTTCTTTCAAAATCCTTTGCATGCTGGCAGCTGCAGCTTGGCCAACTGACAAGCCCAGAGGCTTCAGCCCAGTTGCTTTTCCCCATTTGTTCCAAGTATTGAAGCTCTGGCCCAGCCTGAGCTTTGACAGCCGACAGAGGTGTGGATGTAAGAGGATGCAACAGAAACACGAAGACTGAGGTTGTGCTCTGCTCAGAGTTACCAGGGAACTTGTAAACCCCTGGCTGCATGTCTGCTGCAGAGACAAGATTTATGGCTCCAAAACCACTAGTGCATATCCCTTCCTCATGACTAAATTCAACAAAACTCAGAAACCTGCCCTCTGTGTGTGACAAGTCAGATTTTCACCTTGTCAGTCCTGTCGAAAGGTCTTTACAGACTGTCCTTGTGCGCTACGGGCAGCCCTCATGGGGCCTTATCAAATGCTGCAGAACTACTGCTGAAAGGAGAGGAACCCAGACAGAAGGCTGGTTTGGGAAGCCCTGTAAGATGTGATCTGGACATGCAGGAAGCAGCTCCAATTTGTCTAGACTTCTGGTTTCTTTGCAAGAGGCTGGTGTTTATGTAAACAAAGCGAAAGCAGAGGCTATAGTGGTGACAGACAGCATTTGAGAGCTTCAAAAGAGGTTAGGACCTAGGATCAGGCTGTATCTCAGAAGCACTTTTTAAAAGGTACTGTGAACTCCCAGATTGGACAAGGTAGAGTGCTTTCCTTTATGATAAGCTCTCTGATGTAGCAAATGCCAGATATCCTGATGCTCAGCTAAATGCAAGAGAGGAGGGAGAAAAACCATACAGAGACACCTCATTCTCCAATCTGGTGTGAGCTTATAATCAAAGATTTTGAGAGGCCAAGGGCCAGATTTTCAAAAATACTCCCCTAAGATTCTAAACAAGTGGTTAGATCTTCAAAGAGCTCAGTTCTAATTCAGTCACATAAATGAAGTGGACAGATTAAAACAAAACAAAGCAAACCCCACGCTGAGACAACAGCAGCTGTCTGTGTCCACGAACAGCTGAGAACGACAGCTGAGAGAGAAACGTGGGCCACTGGGGAAGGCTTCAGCAACGGCGCTTCGGTCAGAGTCGCCCAGCCCTGTCGCTGCCATTTCTGTAGCCTCATCCAGTGATGCTGCTGGGCGAGCACCATTCCTTGAGGCGCTGGATGCCAAGTGCTTTAAAAAATCTGGCCATGGGAACCAAGCTGGAAGAAGGCGGCACGGGCAAACCATCAGAAATTGTTATACACCATCAGGGGATGGATGATAAACTCAGAGATGAAGAAGTGGCCTTACAAAGTATCCCCTCTTTCAGTGGAAAGGATAAAGGGTCCCACGGGATTTGGTAACTCAAACATTTACATTACTGCAAACAAACACTCTGGCTTCTGCAGATGTCTGTGAAGGACTGTCAGGCAGCTGTGGAAAAGGAGTATGAGGAAATTGCCCATAAGAAAATGGTTAATCCAGACCAAAAGGCAGGAGTGAACGAGCTTGGCAAATCTTCTGAGGGCAAAGCTACAAACCCCACTGACTGGAAGTCTGGATACTGGGAAACTCATTCTGATAGAGTTAAAAGACACTATTTCGGCCTGCCAGAGCCCTGAACCAGCCAAGTTCAGCCCAGCTGCTGCTGTTCACAGTTACGGCAGCACCTCTGAGCAGCAAATTCCCAGAGAAACACAGCTTTCCCAGCACATCATGGACCTCTGAGCAATGACAGATAATGGTACACCACCAGTTGGAAAAAAAAACCAAAAAACCAAAAAAACCCAAACCATATTTCCTTAAAATTATTACATACTGGAGAAAAAAAAAACCCCTCTTTTTTAATTTAAATAATAACAGTGTTGAAAAAGGTAAAGGTAAGGCATTTTTAAATTATTTCATCTAGTTAGCAGAAGGTTGTGGTGTTTTTTGTTTTTTTTTTTTCCTCCCACCAGCCCCTTGCACTACCGTCTCAGAGTTGGCTACAGAAGTGAGAAAAATTATTCTCAAGGAGATATCCAGGTTTTTTCCTAGCAGTTTTAATAGCTAGTTTCCTTTTCCCAGTGCTATGCTTGGCCCTCTTGTCCTCCACTCCAAGATATTTCTACCAGTTCTCATTACTAGTTAAGACAGCCTCAAGACCTGGCAGACACGGCTACTTCTGACGGACAAAAGGCTGGAAACAGCTGACTATTTCCCTAAGGCTCACAGGCACCAAGAGCCCTTTAATTCTCTTACTCTCACCTGACTCCCATAGCACCAAGGATCCACTGAAGATGGCATTAGGCTGCATGAGATATTTGGGGACTGGTTATCATGACCCAGCTGCTCTTTCCAACTCCAACCCACCAAATTGTTATTCCTTCTTGCTGAAGAAGGAATGAATTCAGGTAACTCAATTATCAACAAAGGATCGAGTACGTTATTGTACAAAACAAATTCAGGATAGGCATGACTACATGGATAGTTAGTTTCTTGGTATATTAAATTCACCGGAACATCCCACTGCTCTGCCTTTTTCCAGATGAATTTTACAAAACAGTTTTTTTGAGCTGCTGCAATCATGTTTCTTTACCAAGCAGCACCCTTTTCTGTTTCCTCAAAACTAAAGTCTGCTCTATACAGAGTCCTGAAAATAAAAGATAGGTCCTGAATATCTGTCACTTGAGAGATTAGCTTACGTTGTTTTTAATAGTTTGTGGTACTCATAACTGGTTTTAAACTGATAGGGGAAAGTGATAAAAAGAATAAGATCTGTGTTTCTGAGCTCACATCAAAGAAGAGCTTTAAAGAACAAGTAAAAAGGCTGTCAAAAAAGGAAGGCTTTACCCAGCAGCCTAACAAAACAAGCTTACAAAAATCCAAGAAACAGTGTCCCAAAACAAATTAACCAGATAGAGAAAATGTTAGTTGAAAAGTAAATATTTAACAGGGACCATATCTGCTAAGAGAAAGACAAAAAATCCTGAAAAAAATAGATCACAAGAGAGATGTTTTTGCTGTAGAAAGAAAGGATGGCCATAGGATTTGGAAGTACTTACAGTTCTTTTCTGCACTACTGACTGCGTTAAAGTCATCAGCCTGAGATTGGCTCTCCATTACACTGCACAGAGTCTTCAGATTACTCTCCCTGACAGGAATTTCTCTTACAAGGCTTCTTTAAACTTCCCTTTGTACCCTCAGCTTTTTAACTGCCATCATGAACCTTCAAGATTTAACCCTAGGAGACAAAGCAGCAGTCTCCTGATGCAGAGATTAATGCCACTCCACAAAGGACTGCAGACACATGAATTATCCACAGGTCTTTCATTCTGACAGAGCCTTTGCCCAAAGCGGTTTGCAAGGCAGGTACGTGCACACACCCCAGCGCTGGAGCAGAGCCGCCGCTGGGGTGAAGGGCAGCAGCCGGCAGCTTTCCCTTGCTGTTTGCTTCCCTCTGGATCTGCAATGCACACAGCTATAGCAGTTCCTACAGCTTTTTCTCCTCCATACTGAGCTATCCTAGAGCAGATGGTGCTCAGTGCTTAGCAATCCCAGAGATACTTTCTGACACAAACTTCCCTACATTGTCTTTGCCATTTCCTAAACTAGAACTCAGCCTCATGGATAAGTTGCTCCTCAGTCACTAGGCTCAAAGGGAGTCCATCATCCAATTTACACAAGCACTATTCAGTGCAGAAGCAAAAAGAGGTTTTGGCAGCATCCACTCTTTTTGCCAACCAGGATCTCCCAGCTCCTCAAGTCACTCCAAGCAGCTCAATTTCCTTTCTAAAGCTGCACCACTACAACTATCTGATATTGCCCT
>NW_010332185.1:48912-60762 GCF_000700745.2 Antrostomus carolinensis
GTCATCTCCTGGGGAAAGGAAGGTGCAACCACTTCCCGAACTGTGGGTTGTCTTCAATACAACTCCTCCTTAGCATTTGGGCTTATTAATAAAAGCCCTTTTATGGATTCATCTGGCCAGATGATCCAAGTGAAGAGCAGCCATGCAAGCTCAAGCACTTTGCCAGCTTAAAACAGATAAAAGAAAGTGCTTCTTTAAATAATGTCAGTGAACTTACGGAGCTTGCTGCCATGGGAGTTTGTGGAGGCAGACCATATCCAGCAGGTCTATAAAGAGATTAAATAGATGCATGGACAAAAGACCCATAAAGAACTGGGCAGGCACGTACCCCCTGATATCCCCTCTTCAGAAACTGCGGGTGTTTGGGAGTACAAAGCGAGAAACTTCAGAAAGGTGCCACAGTCACACTCCGTTCCTAAATATAATTTGCTAGCACTATTGGACACAGCTTGCAGGGTTAGACCCACCATGGCGTGACCTAGTCAGACACTTCCAGTGTTCCTATGAGGCAACTGCGGGGCACCGAAGCCACTGACACACCTTTCCTAGGCCTGGCTGTGAGAGCAAGAACCAGCTGCCCTGTGAAGGCCAACCACACACCTCATGTCGGTATATGAAACTCTCAGAAAACCTACAGCCCTGCTTCTGCACTGTCATCAGGCAAAATATGTAGTCCAAAGCACTGGGAGTAGGACATTGCAGAGAAAACCTAAATTAGAGTTGTCTTCACCTTGATTGAGTTCTTTGTGCACTCATTAAAATCTAAAATCTTGTCTCAGTTTGGTGGGTACAGCCCAGCAGCGAGTCCAAGGAATCCAGGTGTACAAAGGATGGTCATGCAAGCAAATTCATACACAAATGCCTCCATGATGGGAGGAAAACAAATCATCCAGTACATGTCAGTTTTTATGCCAACTTGATGTGTTGCGTGTGTGATTACTGAAGAAATCAACATGGGTAATTATGGCCATCTGCACCCATTACTACCATTTGTACGTGTATTCATAGTAACTGCATGTTAGTTAGGCGTGCCACTGCACAAACATATTAAACAGCTAATTAATTAAAAGAACAGACCTTCTCTGCTTAAGGAGGAGCCCATCACCCACTAATCACAAGAATACATTTCCTCCATCTGTTAGATTATTTGCCCCCCTCCCCAAGGTCACCAGGGAAGATGCGACTGTCCTGCAGTTTCAAGAAGGCTCTGCTGGGGTGGTGAGCCTTCTGTTTAAGTGGCTTCCTTTAAGTAGCAAGGCTGCAGAACATGGCTGCTTCTGAAAACAAGACAAGGGTACTTCCATGGAACAGCACAGTGCTTTTGGATTACCTCAGGTGACCTTTCAATTAAGCACCAGCCGTCTTTGCACCACTCCCAGCGCTTGTTTGCCAAGCCCAGGAGAGGCTCAGTGCATGGCTCTTAACAGGGCAGCCTGCCGGCGCCCAAGTGCGCATCCCATACAACGCCCCTCGCCATGCTGGTTCCTCTTCCGGCTCCTGTTTCTGCAGCAAACTCGTAATGCAACAGCAGATTATAAATACACAGAGGACGGCTGTGCCCCAGTGCTTCACTGACATATGGTTCTGTCTTCAGTCAGAAGCTATGGATTTAAATTTAGGGATGGAGCAGGAGGTTAGGTTTCAAAATTCCAAGATAAATCCTCCTCCGGGAGACAATGAAACCAGAATTTCCTCCCTCTGGTACAGCCTTAAAGCAGATGGGAGCATGGAGTCAGTGCTGTTGAGCAAATCGCAGCCCTGAAACACTGTGCCCAGCCTTTCAGCTGTTTGAAGGCTGCTGTAGCTATGGCCCTTTGTACCAGCTGCTGTTCCACCAGCACCAACAGAGCGGTCGGGACTCTCACTGGACCTCCAAACATCGGGTAGGAAAAAATGCTCCTGCTACTGGCTTATAATAATTCCTTATATTACAGCAAAGGCTAGCAATAGCCTGCCTGAGGTTAATTCAGCACTTTCATTAGCTCCCCATCTTTCAAAAGACGGGTTAGTGTGAAGGGGTAATAAGCTACAGGCCTAACAGCTTTGGCCATATTTCATTTGTGAAGAAAAAAGGAGCAAATACATTTCAAATCATTAGGAAATATTTGCGAAACAAACCAAACCCCTCCTTCCTGCACACACAAAATGCAGTGCTGAAGAAGCCACTACAATCCAATAAAGTGCAAAATGCTTTCATCATTTGGCACTGTAAATGCTTACCCTAGTTATGGAGTAGCTCAAGACAACAGTAGATTTTACTTTGGTTCTTCTAAAGCTAGAGACAGCTCTCTACCTTTATGTGCCCTTAAAAAAAAACCAACAACAACAAACAAGACCAGACCAAACAAAAAAAACACCATCAACAAAAACCCAAAACAAAAAAAAAAAAACCCAAAACATAAACCAAACAAAATACAAAATAATTCTATTTCTCCAGATGCTGGCAGACAGGCTGCAGCTGACGGTGCTTTGTCAAATGAGACCTGTGAAAATACTGTACTTGGATTACCACAGCTGTTGGCCAGGCAGTCTGATCGCTTTATACTTGCTACGAAGTCTTCTGACATCTCCCACCCCCAAATTTCTAAGGCTCCAAAGATGCCCTAAGCTCTGTACAACAGAAAAAGGCAGAATACCATGGTGTAACTCCTGCCTGCAGCTCCTCAGAACTGCTGCAAAGGATTCAGGGCAGGACTGAGGGCTGAAGCAAGGGACCACGACACATGGGTACTTCGATAATTTCTAGATGATTCTGCGGCAGGGCTGCATCAGCACCAGTGTATGCACACCCGTTTTACACACAGACACACTTGCCATATATTTATGGTTGTGCAAAGCACAAAATCATGCTGACTGGATTCATGATTTGGTCCAGTACCTTCTGAACTACGGAAAAACACCTTCAAAGAAACTGCATTCAAACATGGTCTGAGCAATGCTGTCTTCCCCCACTCCTCTGTCTCCTTCCTCTGTGCCCACGGGAAGCACAGACCCGAGGCAAGCCTTTTGGGAGAGCCCGGTGCCTTCGGTGCCCCCCGCCCCTGCGCGAGCAGCCAGGAGGAACTGCTCCACAGAGTAGAGTCCTTCCTCTGGGCACTATCCCCTCCTGGTGCCGCCTGACCACCTTGGCCTTGCTGAATCCAAAAAAGTCATCTAAACAAAACCTGCCATCCTCTGTCCCTCAATCATATGAGAAGCAGCAAACATGCTGAGTTCAGTGCAAGGTAAGCAGTATTTTTATTTGGTTAATTAGAAATGCTCATCAAATGAAAACAAAGAAGTGATTTACTGCAGAACTGGTACAGGTAGTTGTTGCATAAGAACATTCCTGCATATTTGGCTACTTTAGGGGTATTTTTTAATTAACAGCTTCTCCTCGGTTAAAGCAAACCATAGAAAATAAGGAAAGAGAACTTTCACACAAGGGCACTGCCGAATCCCTCAACTGCCAGCTATTTTTTTTCTTCAGGGAGGATTTTAAATTAAAAGCAGATTGCCTTCATTAGCGTTACCAGAAGCCATGTAACTGCCAAAGCTGACAGAAACACAACTGTGAGTTGCAAGTTTGGCAAGTGTCATTTTCTCTCTCTGCAAATGTGGGTAACATCATTCATATTAAGAGGGCTTTTGTGGGGGACACTGTGCAAAGGACAACTTCCCCAGGAGCCAGGAGTGGAAAAATATCTCCAGAGCAGCAGTTTAGCATTCCAGGGCACCCAGGATCTCTCTCCTTGTTTATCTCACAAGAAAGTGCATTGCATTGAACTTACACTGAGAATGGTCAGACGGTAAGAGTGCTATGAACTGTCTTCTGCTGATGACTGAGCAGAATACAGCAGCAAGCCCATAATAAGCATTTCAACACTGACCTTTGGCATGTAGCCATACTCAACCTTTCCCTGACTTGTTGCCAAACCCTCAGAAGCTATTCAGCATGGTTTCTCACCGAAATCCCTCTTCTCTTTACTTCATCCTAGCTGAAAAAGCTGATAATATCCTGATAGGAAAGTCAGATTTCTAGCAAGGGCAACTTAGTTTGCAGGCTTCATGGACTGCTCCAGAGTCTCAGCCTTGCCGATAAGGGGAAAGACTTGGTAGGATTGTCACTCTTTCAAATTCCTGTGTGAATAGCTGCAGAACTGAGGGAGGCATGCATAAAGCCAGCCTGCCAGGGTGTAAGAAGAGCAGGCAGCAACGGATGAACAATCTGCTGTTCATTTTTAGAGTGACTCCACATGTCCTGCTCCCCTCCCTGGTACATTAGTCTCCTCTAACTTCTGCTATCTAGCTTTCTTCAGTCTTAGGAAGAAAGCTTAACCTACATAACCAAGCTGTTTAAAAATATACTGGTGTATTTTAGGTTGTGTTACATGCGACACAGTGGATGTTGGCTTCATGGGCCAAACTTAGTTGCTGAGGTGAAAGCAAAGCGAAGGGGGTGACTCTGACCTGTGCATACTCTCTAGGGTTGGTAACAGCCTCCTCAGCACCACCACTGGCACAACGTGGTGGGACGGACAACGCCTGCTTTGTACAGTTCACTAGGTCTTCTATGATGAAAAGACAACAAAAACTACAGGATGAAGAAATGGGAGACATGGGTAGTCTCCAAACACAACCCACATGCTCAGCAGCATGGCACTAGAGACCCCAGCACCCCTGAGTGAATGAAGTATTTATTCCCCTGGCTGTAGCTGAAATGGGAAGGTCTGAACACACTATTAAACTTTGCAGGAAGCAGTTAAACACAGTACATATTACCACAGTCACAAATGTAAAGTCTGCCTGTAACAATTAGGATTGTACTGGATATGAATTTATTAGACACTGTTTTATAATCAAGACAAAAATAGCTGTCTACATAGCACTCACCAGTTTTTTAACTGTCTAAAAATAAAGCAACAAGTGTAAGGCAATGCCAGGCATGGAACCAACTGAAATACATTAACCTATATTCAGGCGTACCCACAAAGGTAACAGTGGTACGCCTACTGGTAACCTTCAATCTAACCTAGAGTTAAATGTTCAGTAACTCTGCAATTTTGGTTTGTATCTTCAGAAGAACTGGAGAATCCAGTTCTCTCTCTGTACTCCAACTCTTTCCACTACACAGTAAGACAGAGTTCATTATCCATTGAACTGAACACTAAGTAATGAGTTAACAATAATTAAAGTGAAAGAGATACAGATTAAAGGAATTTATTATTCCCTGATCTACCAAGCAAATTGTTTAGATACCTACAATCATGAGTAATGATTAAACAAAACAAAAACCCAACAAACCAAAAGAGACAACAACAGGCATGTAAAAATCTGTTCAGTAAGGCCCATGTATCTTCGTTAGGTTGAACAGCATAGCATTTTAATCAACAAAACCCTCCTGTCTTTATACATCATGAGAACAGAGGTAGAATGTGGCCCTAAATTATGCTGTTACTGTTTATTATTCATGTATCACAGGACGGATGAAGATTTATAGTCCCATTGTGCTAAGTACTGTATAGTGAAATATAGAGAAATAGTGAGACCTAGTAATCCAAGACTCTATAATTTAAAGACACATTACAAACCCAAGATATTACAGTTTAAGGACACTAATGCACAGATGGGGATTGGAGATACAGATTAAGCAACTTGCCCAAGGTCATGCCAGTCACATGTGCAAGAGCAGAAAACTGAAAAACTGAACTCAGATCTCTGGTGTACCATCACAGGTCTTTACTCATGAAGGAGAAGATTGCTTGTCCTCTTTGATTTCACTAGATGTCATATTTTATAAATTAATAAATAAATTCCAAAATTACAAGTGTTAAATGGCAGTACTGGAAGGATTTCCTTTCTCCCCTCCTCCTCCAAAGACCTTCATTATCAGAAGAGCCTTATCTACACATACATCTGATTTGTCTGTGTATGGCACAATTGCAGATTTGCACAGAATAATTTAAGCTGAAAGGTCTTCTGGACCTATCTAGTTCAACCCCTCACTCAAAGCAGGACCAAACACCAAGATGGTTAGGGTGCTGGAGTGTGTGACGTACAAGGGGAAGCTGTGAAATCTGGGTTTGTTCAGCATTGAGAAGTGAAGTCTAGAATAAAGAAGACTAGGGGAGATCCCACTGCTGTCTGCAACTACTTAAAGGGTGGGAATAGAGAAAATTGGAGGTAGATTTGGGTGCACAGGAGCAGGATGAGAGGTGGCAGACAAGTCAATACTGGGGAAATTCTCATTTCATACATGAAAAAGAATTTTTCAACATGAGTAATTGATCACAGCAACAGGAGCCCAGAGAGGTGGTGGGATTTCCATCTCCATCCTTGAAGATATGCAGAGTTTGAGTGGACAAGGCCCTGGGGCACCTGCTAGATCAGCCTGAGTGACGTAACATGCTCAAAATATATCAGTGAGAGTAGGATAATAAAAGATGCCATGTTGTTGGCTACACATACATCAGCAGATATATTTAGGAATTTAAGTCCTAAACCCTGTCACAGAGTGTGTTGATAACAGTGAAAAATATTTAATTTATGACTGTGACAGAAGATTGCTTCAGTGCAACACAACGAGTAGCAGCAGTGTTACTTATTAAGACAAAATTCAAGTCCCTAGACAGCTGATCCTGGACAGTGGGAGAAATGATACTGCATTTAAACACAGTGGCTTTTTTTCCTGGTTTACAATTGAAATGTGCCCTGTGTCAGAAGGTATTTGCTCTCTGTTTATTTTAACGAGAGCAAAGTCACAGTTTAAGCTTTGCATATTTATATTTGCTGGCACCTGTGGAGATTTACCAATGAAAATTTCATTTTCATTAGTTCTGCAAAAGTGCTATCAACATGTGTTTTAGGTTTCCCCTGAATATACTGTCCTACAGAGCAGCAAAATCAGTCCACTCAGCGACAGGCAGCCATCCCGATATGAAAGGCATCTGTATGGCATGGAGACATTCGGTGCTTTAAGTGGTCCCACAACTGAACTGTGCAGTACATGTGGATATGGCAAAACAAACTGTCCTCCATGCTGCTGTCCAGGGTGGACAGAAACAAGCACGGCTCTGTATGTATTTAACTGTTCACCTTCATCTTGGGAGGTTGCTGCACATCTGAGCTCAGGCAGGGAAATCTCATCCCACAGGGACAGTAGCACAAGCAAGCTGCCACGGGAGCAGCCCCTCCACAGCTGGGACTGAACCGGCAGCAGCAGGAACAAGCAGGCCTACAGCAGGCCACATCCCTTCCCCCAGCTGAAGCCCAGAATGGTCCAGTCTACATCTCTGAGAGCATGGGTTCAAGAGCTCTTGTCAAAATTCCCTTTCCAGAGCTACCACCCCACGTATGGGCACACACACACATATATATATATAAAACATATAAAATTATTTGCTTCCAGTTTCTTGGCAATAAACCATAAGTTCTCTTATGCTGTTGTTCCATACAACAGCAGCAGTCAGCTTTTCAGAAAGATATAGCTGTATGCTCCATCCCTTTCAAACACACAATTATTCTGGATGCCAGCGTCACCTTTATACCAACACTGCAAGCAAAGCAATGGAGCTGTGACTTTGGACTAGGATGAGTCATTCCTCCATTTATGGACACATTTAAAGCCATACCAATGATTCTTTATGCACTGCAAGAGCAAAGGTGCTTGCTAAATCAAAGTATAGGTATCGCATCATACCCAAGAGGTGACTTATCCAGTTGCATGACAGGTATGTATGTTTGTGAACACAAGGCACGTGGCCAGACAATGCTCTCATCCGTCACGAGCCCAGCATACACACACCATGTGCCTGCAAAAGGTTGTATTTTGGGCACAGATGAAACCTGCCACAAATAGTGGAATCATAGAATCATTTTGGTTGGAAAAGACCTTTAAGATCATTGAGTCCAACCACAAACCTAACCCTGCCAACTCCACCACTAAACCATGTCCCTAAGCACCACATCTACCCGTCTTTTAAATACCTCCGGGGATGGTGACTCCATCACTCCCCTGGGCAGCCTGTTCCAATGCTTGACAACCCTTTCAGTGGAGAAATTTTTCCCAATATCCAATCTAAACCTGTCCTGGCACAACTTGAGGCTGTTTCCTCTCATCCTATCACTTGTTACTTGGGAGAACAGACTGACACCCACCTCACTACAAGCTCTTTTCAGGTAGTTGTACAGAGCAATAGTCAACATGGCAAGAAGTGGCTGTGAAACTTCATGGAGAGAGAAGTAAAGAGTAGGCCACCAGCACATCCCATGCCTCAGGCTGGACATCAGTTGCCTAAACAAGTCCTTCTCTAGCATGATTTGGCTCATTTCTCGTACTCTGCAACTAGTCAAGTAAAACACTTGCCAGGTAAACCTAATTTAAAGAGCAATTTACTGGACTCTGCTTTGCTCTTCCATGCTTAATTCCAACCCTCCACATCTGGCATTATTTTGACCACCTTGCATTAATGTGTCTAATAGGTGGTGCCACATACTAGCACACCATGTAAACTCTAGCACACAGAATAACTTAAGCCACACTTTCTACATCAAATTTTTTTTGCTGTCAATGTGTAGCAGAGATAATTAAGTTACTGTTTACTATAAACTGATCAAATAAAATCAAATACAGCCTCCTGAGACACAGTGAGTCCAACAGTCACTGTTCTAAATCAACTTAATGCCAACCCTAGAAAGAGGACAAATGCACAAACTCACCTAGGAAGACATAACATAGTATCTGATCACTGACCTGAAGAACAGGGCAGCACTGAGGAACGAGGGGGTTTCCCTACTCTTGCACTGTAGGGACTTCACTACCCGACGTGTTACAGAGATTCACGCACATATTTATATAACATCATATCACTTTTTGCTTAGCTGGGCTTAAATTCATTTAGGGAACATGCCAGTGGCAGATGAAAGACAAAAGGCAAACTGGAACATTTCTCTGACCTCTGCAAGCACCTCCCAATCTCTCCTCCTCTCCAACCCCCCAAAGCAGCAGTTGGGACATTGCTACATCCCACCACCATCAGACAGGATGGGGCACAGACCCCGGGGAGCCTGTGGATGAGTCAATAGGACTTCTACCCACGGGTTCCCACTATTGTGCAGCCCTTCCTCAAATTCACAGCAGATGAGTCTCCAGCTATGGTTTGGCCTTAGAGAGCCTCTCTAATAAAAATACCAGCCTCCTTCTCCCTCAACATGGAAGCCTCTAAGAGACCTCCCACAAATTAAAGAGGAGCAAGAGGGGGTTTTTTTGTAGGGTTTGCTTGGTATTCTGTCACAAAGCCAAGCAGATGTTTGTAAAAATCTGAACTGGTTATACAACCCTTTTAAACTCATGCAGCTGTGCACAGCGAGCAACTGCATCGAGGAGAAGACCACTGCTCTCTTTTAAGGCACTCTTACATCTACAGACTGGAGTTTAATAAACCAAACCTCCCATGAGTTATTCAAGCTCTCTCATTCCACTTTAGTGTTTATGGTAGAGGAAACTGTTGAAAAGAGCAAAGTGAAGTGGCTTTTCCAGCTTTATGGTGAAAATCTGCATCCAGATGGGGACTAGGACCCAGACCTCCATCCTGCCAGACCTAGGCACCCAATTTCCACCACTTGACTTACCTGGGGAGACGGCAGGAACAGACAAGAGACACTTAATACAACAGCCTTGCTTTGCCACTCGTACAAGATCCACGTACACTATGTTTGGCCCTCACTTCAGAATCAATTATACAATCAAATCACTCCAAACTTTACTGCAACAACATGGACTGAGAGCAGAAGAGTCTGAAGTAGCCTCTTTTTATCTGTATTTTAAAAAATGTAAAATTAATCATTTCTGACAGTGCTTTTATTTTTTTTAATGAAGAAAATTTACAACTAAAAGAATTTCTAAAATATTCATGTTTTAGAAATATGCCTCTCTGCTCCAGCTAAAAAGAGACTTCGGTAAAACCAGTAGAAACACTCCAACTAAATTATACAGTATAGTTTTACAATCCTATAAAACAGCAATTTTTTGCAAGCCAAAACTATTTGTCATAGAGTTTTTGCATTTTAGTCATATAAAAGATTGACTGTCTGCATAAGTACTATCGTGTTCCTCCCTGAAACCGCAGTAAAACTTTTTTGTTGTTGTTTTCTTCTTTTTTCAATGCGTCAGAAGAATGCATGGCAATTTAAAAAATTGTTTTACTCATGTTGCTAGCATAGGAGTTTATAACAGCTGGGTAATTCTATACTTTTGATTCATGCTGCACTGTATGTGAAAAGGCACAAAAAATTAAATTAGTTTTATAATCTCTGTACAGGCAACACAATTGTGATTAATGTATTTTCTAAAACTCAGAGCGAGAGCATTGTGAATAACTGTCACAGCACACTCTGCGTATTCAAATTACAAGAAAGAAAAAAAAGTTTTCTGTAAGTGAAGAATTCAAAGTAAAATGGGAACACATTACTGGGCAGAAGTGACTGACCCAGCTCACGGCTCTGTCACGTATAGACAAGCATTGTAAGTGTCTACAGTCTAAAGCTTCATTATTTTTTGCAGAACAATCTGGCAACAGAGGTAACCCGATTCCCTGGGAATCAAATGTTACTTAACGACAGGTTTCACCTGTCACAGATATAACATATTCTGAGCAACAAAGTGTCAGGGTATATAGACATCACAGGGGAGGGCAGTCAGTCCTTCACTGGTAAAAGGGAAAAAAAAGTAAATTTCCTGCTTTCACAGAGTTTTGAATTTTTTTTATTCACGGTAACTTTGAGGGGAAATTTCCTAATGCAATGGCAGCTATGGCAACTTTCTGCAAACAAACTACAAAACACGGTGGAATAATCTTCAAATGACTGCAACAAGGGTTCGTGCAAGTTTTAGGGTCTCCCTTCCCTGGGTCTCTCCCCATCGTGATGGGGCAGTTATCCTCCCAGCTGTCAGGAAGACACCGTCAATCCTCCTTCCACAGACAGCAAAGGAAGAATGCGCCTTTTTTTCCAGAGAGATTTAAAGATTAAGAGCCTCTGTGAGGACTCCCAGGCCAACGCCCAAGCTGATGCTGTGGCTGCCCCACCATGCTGTCCACTGAACCACTCCTTCCTTCTCACAGCTGTGCCTGGTAGTAAGTTCTTGGAGAAGCAGCACTGAAAAATATGCTCCAACTCTGACCTAACTTGTACAGGTGGAAACAAGGAGGGACTTGCTTAGGATTTTCAGAAAGACTCAATCTATGCAGAAAGTTCAGAAGGGGCAGATGAAAGGCAGCGTCATGTGCCCTCCCCAGCTTTACTGCCATGCAAACAGAAGTAGCTCATCCAACTCCTTTCTGAATTAACACCCAACTAAGGAGATGCTCTTTCATGGGAAAAGCCAAAAAAGGTGACCCTACACATTTGCTTTGTGCCTGCTGCTGTGCAGAACATCCAAGGGAATACGGGAGGACCTTTGCACGTATCAAAGGCAGTTAGAGCCAAGCCCTGCTGTCAGAGGCAGCAGCTGCGCAGCACACTGAGCACAGGGAGCTGCCTGCGTTTCTGGCAGGAGAACCCCGCCATGGCAGGATAGGATGCCTCCTGAAGACAGCTCTCTGCGGGGGCTTTTGTTACTGCTCCTCCAAGTGGGAGCAACATGTGCATGTACCATCTTGGAAGCTGCTTGCTGATTTCCTGCTCGCGTGAAAGCAAGCCAACACATTTGGAGGTACCGTATGCCCCATTACAGGAGTCAGGGCCAACTGTACGCCAGAGTGGCATGCTGCCTTGATGCTATCCCCTCCATAAGGCTACCTGCCTGCTAGAGGTACACAAAAGGACCTTATGGGACAAAGCAAGAAATCCAATACATAGAAATACATTGCATTC
>NW_010332185.1:60838-66666 GCF_000700745.2 Antrostomus carolinensis
AAGGAAGCCTGCAGATTACCACAGAACTGGGATGTCTATTTCCCCATTTTCCCCCTGAAATTCCTAGCCCGTATTTCCAGCTGAATGCTGAAAGCAGATACCAAAGTCCTCCCTATGCCGCTGACACCTGCCAGTTGCCCTCCCACCCACCCTGCTCCTCACTTCCACACTCACACAAAACCAGCAACAGAAACACCCGAGCTGCTGCCAGGAGACCAAAGCTGCAGCACTGGCCTCAGCCACGCAGTGCTGAGACCACCACAGACAGCAGGGCCAGGATTATTGCTCAGACCAGCAGCTCCCTGAGGCTGCAGCCATCCTTTCATCCGGCCTTTGCTTTCCATACTGTGCCTAATGCAATTTGATGCTGCAATAAAAATAGATGCTACTTAACCCCCCACTCCCTAGTCCACTGGACAGTGGTGCTCTGCTGCTGTTGATGGGCAGGTGCTCCATGCCCTCTGTTTTCATTTATCATTGTTGTGACCTGCGAGGAAAAGAAAACCTCTGGCTCTAAATACACATTTTTGATAATCAAGTTAGCAGCTCCATCCCTGCCTTCGGTTAAATCAAAGCACACTTAATTATTGAGATTACCCAGAGGAATACATTTATCTGGTCCCCTCAATGTGAGACAATTGTACTGAAAGCAATAGAACATTAAACCAACTGTTTCACAATCCCTGCCAAAAGCCACACATCTCCTATCAAATGCATCCGGCGTATCCAGAGATTGACTGACATGTGTTCTTAAACAAAGCAGGGCACTTACAGGGCAAGAAGAGGAAAAGGAGAGTTGAGGTGAATACAGTTTAACACAGTGGTGGGCGTGGGTGTCGCCAGCTATACATGCATGTAAATTTTTTTGAAAAGAAAATATCAGGCTTTTGCTTCACCAACAAAAGAAGCTGTTGAAATAGTTTTGTCAGACAGAGCTGATAAGGATAATTATGTGGTGAGAGCTTAGTCACCCATATCGTAGTGACAGAAAGGCAGATTCTTTTAAAAATAATGTCAACACCGCAAAACTCTAAAGAATATCTAAGTATAAAGCTTTCCAGATTTCAGACACAGCTTAGGTAGGCACCGGCTCTGCGAAGACACAGGCTCCTCCAAGACTCCGAGTCTGTCCCATAACTCACCGCTGGAGGGAGCTCATTTTTCTCCCTAAATCTAATTTTCATAATAGTTTTGTATGTACACAGTCTGCAGTCGCAAATTAACAAAACAATCACAAAATGTAAAATATGCAAATTTCTATGTATATTTTAAGTTAAATAGCAACAGAGGTACACAGTTCAGGCATGGCCTCCTCTAAAATTCACACCAACATACTTGCCAGATGGAGGAAAAGGCACAATTCCCTGCGTTACGCCTGATCAGAAATAGCACTCTAAATCAAGCAGGCTACAAAGGCCATTCCAATTTGCCCTTAACAAATTCATTAGAGTAAACGGGTTGATATTGCATTTGGCGGTTCACCATATAGCAGCTAACTTGAGAAATCCCGTCTGCTTTGAGTAACCACAAACCAAATATAACAACAGCCTCAAGAAGTGCTGGAGCAACAGTGTTGCCTTTCAATTAAGGGGTAAAGATCTCTCCTTGGGAGTGGAGAAGCCCCAGATTTCATTTTTCATACCACAGATGCAGGTTTGCCCATCTTTGCATTTATCCCTTTTCTACTGCAACTGCCAGAAGTTAAAATGCCCTCCAATACTGGGTTTCATGACCCTCTTCATACTCAGAGAGTCTCGTCAAGTCCCATCCTGTAGCCAAACCTGTTCCCTGCTTAGCTAACACTCCTCCAAATGGCTCTAACAAATATGCTTGACAACATTTTCCTTATGAAAACCAAATTATTCAGCCTAAAAGGACCAAAACATTAAAAATTTTTTTCTGACTCCTTTCAGCTAAGGAACCATACCCAGGAGGTATGTGACTGGATGAGCAGCAATATGGCCTGGCAAAGTCCAGCTGGCTTTTTTCTGTGCCCTCCTCTTCTTTTGCTGCATTACACCCATCAGCCATGTCAACAAGCTCAACCCAGCTTCGAGCCCAATCTAGGAAAGATTAATCTGGAGAATAAACAAACCAAAGCAAAAGCTTAGCCCAAACAGTGAGCAAGGTCCAAGCACATCCACATTGAATCACAACTCTCAAGTGTTCTCCAGTACATGAGAGAACTATCTCTGCTTGAGACACCAGGGAGCAGTCACTCATCTGACATCACGAATCCTAAGCCACTCCATCCAGTCAGCACAGAAAGCTGGAGATCCTCCCCAAAGCACATTATTTTCTGCCACAGGTTCACTCTCTTTCATCACAAACCATGCTGTGAGCCCAAGAAGACCAGCCCTTAGCACAGGCACTAAGAAGTACACCTAGAGCAGGGCACCTCTCTCCCTCTGTCACCAGAGTAGGGGACCCACAATAAGGTGATGGTGTCTGGGTAGCAAGAACGTGAGAGAGTAGGAACTGAGGCTTGCTACCTCCAGAAGCCTCAAGAGGAAACAGAACTGGAAGCTCTCCAACTGTTCACATTTTGTAGCAATCCCGGAAAAGGGGTGCGGGTCGCCCAGCCAGTGAGTGAGAACACTCTCCAACACACACGAAAACTTTGCTCAGGTTAGTGCCTCATGGAAGCACAAGCGTCATAAGCTTCCCAAACCCAAGGCGTAGGGAGCATTTCCCCAGCATTGGAAACTTTCTTCTAGGCAGATCTTCACCAGAGACTCTGGGTGCACGTCTATCTGTCAGGATTACTAATAGAAGCAGACGCTTCTTTCATGTTTGGGAGTTTTGCCATTGACTTCAAAGTAGCGAGATATAACACCTTGCGTATTCCCTAAACACCCTTAATAACAGTACCCGACACATTTAAAGTGCTTAGACATGTTAAAGGCATTGTACAACATTAGCAAAAAACCAGGAACCCCTGCCTAGGTGGTTCAAGAGAAATCTGGTAAGCCAAGAGTCTATCCCTGAATCAGATGCTTATCTATTAGCCAGCTAATAACTGTGCGACTGCTCCTCTAACTGATCTGTACAGTCATAAGCAGGGACTACCTTCTGCTGAGCTGTGGAGACTTTATATTACTCATAATCCTCTTAAATCATAACAAGGAATACAGATTAGAAGGTGTTAAGCATGCAATAAGTGTTCTAAAACCAACATAAACACGGCCATCTCAGCTTGAGTCAGAGCCTGCATCATGGGAGCTTACTAAACGCCTTTTGAAGTCAAGTTCTGGGGGTGAAAGCAGTGTGTGGTTTGGCTCCTGGTGCTGGGCTGCTGTGACGGCAACACACACCAAACCGCGCCTGCAGCCAGTTCAAAGCGGACAGGAGCAAGGTCAGCCCAGCATGGTAGCACCACCTCGGGGACAAGGCCGTGAGGCTGAGGAATGAGTTTTCCCCTTTGCTTCTGGGCAAGCAACAGAAAGAGCAGGAACAGCAAGATCCCCTTGGACAGGGAGAAAGCAAAGGGCTTTTGCCTCTGGAGGGCTCGGAAATAAGACAAAAACGTGGTTCTTCGGGTAGCTCTTGAAACGCTCTGACAACCCGGAGAAGGCCACCATCAGGAAACCTCAGCACATGTCCAACTGGAGCCACCACTGATCATCTTCATCAGTATTTTTTAACTTAGCCAAAAGTTGTCATTTGTTGATGTGTAGGCATTTACAGGTGTCAGTCAGGTGTAACCTGACAAGACCACCTACGCACCAGTTACAACCCCCATGGTCAGTAAACTGGACTAAAGCTGTTGCAATCAGCCTTAAGCCATGATTGAATATTTCCACAAAACACAGAATTATAAACTGCACGATCCTCTACTCATCACATATTGAGATACTGTAGGAGGGTCTTGAGATTATTCCTTTTGGAGACAACAAAACTGGTGTCAACTCCTGCACTAACCTGCCCAACTGCTAGAAAGCATACCTGGTACACAACACTATACTTTATGAGGAACTTTTCTGAGGTTAGTGTTAACATACATCAATGTTTTAACTGTACTGGGTATGCCCTATAGCAACAGTAGAGAGCATTCCTAAATATCAGTCAGAAGGTACTTGTGATAATTATCAATGAAAATCATTAAGCCCGTTAGCTGTTTCAAAAACCAGGCTAATAATGTCAGCAGCAGGTTTATGCGTGGAACCTTCTTCCCTCAAGCACCTCTTCATGTGACTTTCCATGTGGTATTCCTTGAATTTTATAGCATTTATCTAGAGTTTCTCTGTTTACAGTAACAGCCAGAGGTGCCCAGTTTGATACTATATTTTTAACCACTGTTGCTTAAGATTGCCAGCGTACATGCTTGTATCGACAAACAGTAGGAAACAAAACTCCTGGTTCCTAGAAATCTTCGTGTTCTCTGTCACTTTTTGAATCTCTACGATTTGTAGGCACAAGATGCTTTACTCTCTGCTAACCTGTGATACGTGGTACTTGTAACCGCAGTTCACACCATCCTGAATGGCTGCCCCTGTAGTACTACCCCTGCTTATAATGCTGCAGCCATCTCCGAGAGTATCTGTAAACATGTCTTCAAAGAACTTTCCACCTGAAACAGGACTGCTAATGTATTCACATTTGTAATAACCAGATGCAAATTTATAAAAAGCCACTGTCTTGCTCAACTGAATTACTATTCTATTAATAGTAAATCAAATTAAAAGTGATGTTCAAATGATTTTGAAATTCCCCACTGTTTAACTTCAAGGATTGCTCATTTTACTTTGGAAATTTACTCTTGGTTGCAACTTGACAAAAAAAGTATTAATTTTTTCACACTTAGGCGACGTTTATATAGTTCAGCCTTTTCCATTCATGATGTGTCAGATAATGAATTGTTTTCCCTGGAAAACTACACAATGAAATATTCAACATAAGGCATTCTGTAGCTTAGATGTGAACTACAAACTGCAATTTTACTGGGATGTCCCTGTAGGTTGGCTTTGGCACGTACGCCTGCATGTTTTATGCTTTGTCTGAAGGAGGGAGCTCCCACAAGTGAGGAGAAAGCTTTCAGATATGGGTCACAAGTTAGCGTATCAAAACTTAGATGAGAATTAAAAAAAAAACTCAAACAAACAAAAAACCCCCAATACCTCAGAATATTTCCTCCAGGCTTTCAGGAAAAAAAGAAAAAGAAAAAAAACAACCCAACGTAAATCAGACCTTGAATATTCTTTGGCATTTCAATGGTTTTCTGCAAAGAGGAGGAAATCAAGCAAGATTTGTATAAAACCAGAACGAAGACAAGAGAACACACTCTGATGTAGGTTGCTGAGGTTTCCTTTACGCTTTACGTGCTTGACACCGGGTCATTTTACTCCTGCTTCATTTTAAAAACTGACAAAGACCATTTACAGATTTGTTTCCCATCCAAAAGATTAAGAATAAAGAACCCCTCTCTCATAACCTTATGGCATCTTCCAGCTCTGACACCAAAACCCATTACAACCCGATTATCTTGGTTTCTGAACCGAAATCCTGAACACGTTTCAATTGTACTCAAAACAGAAGAAAGGAGACAATGAGGAAAAAAAAAGAAAGAAGCCACCACTGAACACTTGGTGGGACCGGCCCCTCTCTCTCACCTCCGCTCGAACGCCGCGGGACAGCCCCCGTCCATCCCGGGCAGTGGCTGCGAAGCGAGAGGGAACAGGCCCTCGGGGGAATCTCTCGGCTCCGACTTCTCGCCGCCCACCCCCCGGGACAGACTCCAGCGGGGGGTCGCACCCCGCGCCCCACCGCACCCCTGGATCCCCCGCGGGCGGCTCCGGCCCGGGGGCACCGCGCTTTCGGCCGCACCAACC
>NW_010332186.1:0-217 GCF_000700745.2 Antrostomus carolinensis
ACTATTATATACTATTTTTTTATTTTTTATTTTTTTTTTTAAGCAGATGTATGTTTTGAGAATTTATATGCATAGGCTTCTCTGGAACATGTGAAGTGCTCTGGCTCTTCACAAGAAAAAAGCAAACACAAGGAAAAGGTTTGACTATGAACTCTGTGTGTCTGTGCATATACACATTAAAAAAAAAAAATCATATATCTTTGTAGTGCCTTTTGTA
>NW_010332186.1:476-48424 GCF_000700745.2 Antrostomus carolinensis
GGCTGAGGGAACTGGGGTTGTTGAGCCTGGAGAAAAGGAGGCTGAGGGGAGACCTTCTGGCTCTGTCCAAGTCCCTTGGAGGAGGGTGGAGAGAGGTGGGGGTGGGTCTGTTCAACCAAGGATCAAGGGACAGGACAAGGGGAAATGGCCTCAAGTTACACCAGGGGAAGTTCAGGTTTGATATTAGGAAGAATTTCTTTGCTGAAAAGGTTCTGAGGCATTGGAAGGGGTTGGCCAGGGCAGTGGTGGAGTCCCCATCCCTGGAGGTGTTCAAGAAATGTGTAGATGCCTAGTAAGCCACCATGCCAAATAAACCACTCAGGCATGTGGTTTATTGGGCATGGTGGTGATGAGTTGACGGTTGGACTGATGATCTTGGAGGCTGATGATCTTAAAGGTCTTTTCCAACCTTAATAATTCTGTGATTCTGTGTGTTTCTGTGAAGCGAGCATGCACAGGTCAGCCATGAAGACCATGGCACCCCGTTACAGGCCCTTGGTCCTTGGTGTTCTCTTTCAGGATGGCACTTGCTGCCCAGGTGGATGGATGCCAGCACAGGACAGGTACCAAGCACAGCTTGGGCTCTTCTGCAGCTCAGAGGAGAACCCAGGCAAGGCTGGATGGGCACTCTCAGCTCCTGTTTAAGCACTGTCCAGATGTTTATGTAGAAAGGTACAGCAGCTCCCTGGCTCGTCTTGCTGGAGGAGTTACTGGAGTGTCACTGGAGGTAGACATCTCCTCTAACTTCTCTCTCAGATTCTCATCCATCTTCTGTTTCTGGCTGTTCCAGTGGCAGGTGATACAGGCACAAAAATGAAAGTGCTAAGTGTTAATTAGCTCCTTCCTGGATCACAAGGGGACCTACTTTTGAGTCCTTTGGAGATACAGATCTACATGTGCTGCTTCTCGAAATTGGAAATGGTCTCAGTGTAGCCCTGTGAGCTTGTCAAGCACTGGAGTAGGAAAGGATCTGGCCAAAATCTGCGCTGTTTAATTTGAGCTTGAAGGTATCTCACT
Organism: Antrostomus carolinensis; assembly: GCF_000700745.2. Lineage (NCBI taxonomy): Eukaryota > Metazoa > Chordata > Aves > Caprimulgiformes > Caprimulgidae > Antrostomus > Antrostomus carolinensis. Next base: position 1,494 of record NW_010332186.1, read on the forward strand.
CAGAACATGGTCCAGAGGGTTAATTAGGTTGTTAAAATAGTTTTTAACTTTTCAGCTTCATTATGAAACGAGGATGCCCCTTGAAGCAGTGGATCTGCCTTCAGTCTTTGAGCTGAATAAACACGAAGAGTTGGGCTTTGGCAGGTACATGTCCTTTAACGTAGCATTTCCTAGGAGCAACCCTCCTTGTTTTTTGAATGCTGCAATACTGCAAGCACAGGTGTTTAAATCACGGCTTATACGAGAAGCTGACATATATAATCTGAACGTTACAGCATCATATACGTGTATGTCCAACCAGACCTCGGTGTCCAGACCCAAGTGTACCGACTGCTTATGGTTTTGGAATTTGCCTTGGGATCCATGGGGTTTAGATGCTGTTTTGAAAGTTTCAGACAAACCTGAGGAAAAACTTGTTTACTGTGAGGGTGACAGAGCACTGGGACATTCTGCCCAGAGAGGTTGTGGAATCTCCATCTCTGGAGATGTTCAAACCCACCTGGACACTTTCCTGTGTAACCTGGTAACCTGCTTTGGCAGGAGGGTTGGACTAGATGATCTCGTGAGGTCCCTTCCAACCCCTGCAATCCTCTGATTCTGTGTGATTCTGTGTGATTCTATGGTTTTTTGGGTTTTTTTTTTTTTACCCTTCCTTGTCAGTTAAGAAGCTTCTGTGTGCAGTTGCTGGTTGTGACATTTACTGTCTATATCTCACGATGCATCACAGCCTTGTACAGAGAGAGCAGTGCTGAGTTCTCAGTCTGTAGTAAAAAAGCGACTTCAGAATTTCACTACTTTTGATCCTTAGAAAATGAGCATCCCAACAACAACAGCGGGTATTTAATCCACCCAGATTTGAGGACGGTAATAAATAATTTATGTAGGGCAAAAGAAGCTTTTTGCTTTAAGCTGCCAGAACAAAAATGTTTCCAAAGCTTTGTTTGGTTACGTAGAGGTCTTTTTTTCTTCATATAGTTTTAACTGTCTTGAATTAACATTCATCCTGGTGATTTTTCTCCTTTTCTCCTAGGTACTACCTAAAAGTGTATTTTTATAGGACTTTTGCAGGTATGGAAAGCAAAGTGTAGTGTTCTAATACCCACTAGATAACTTCTCTTTGAATGAGACAAGATGATCTTGTGTGACCATTTGATCTTAGCCTACAGGTGCAACTTCTGAGCTTGTTTTCCAAAACATCATGGAATAGGTTAATGAGTAATGTTCAGTTTTTCCTAAAATTCCTAAAAGTTCATAAACAATATTGATAGTTTTTCAGATCCAAGTGCAATGACTTACTTTAAATAGATTAAAGTGAGATAAAGAAATGATCTCAAAAGTAAAAATAAGTTACTTGGTTGTTTTTTTTCCCCCATGTCTCCACCTGTCTTGTGTTCAAGCTGTTATTTCTTGGCCCCCTCACCGTGTGACCAGCTCCATCCAGAGCAGACTACTGACGTGGTGTATGGGAAAGGGTTTGGTGTGAAGGGGTAAACATTTTGGAGAAGATTTTTCTTTCATTAAACTAGACTGGGATCCCTCCCTTCAAATAAATGATTTCAGTGGGAAAAACTAAAACCTTACTTTGTTTAATTATGTTTGGGGGCGGGGTGGGGGGAGATTCTGAGTTGAAGATAATTCTGGGATATATCAATTTGCTTGGGTTGTACATGTTTGAAGGTTAAACCAGTTGTGGGTGGTTGTTTCAGGTAGGTGACAGTGGTGTTATTGCTGTATTCTCTGCAAAGCTCATGTGGCAGATGAAGCTTTTCAGTGATAAACTGCAGATGGCATTTCAAACCAAAGTTATGTGGGCATCACGTGCAGATTTGGCATCAAGTATTGTAAAATCTTTTCTATCCTGGTCAATACATCACAAAACTAGGAGCTGTATAAGCAAGTTGCTGGTTTTCTGCTACGTAGCTGTCTCTATCTTAAGTCATGTAGGAGATAAAATTTTATTTTTCTAAGAAGATCAAACGCAGCCTTTGAGGAAGATTGAGAAATTATGCATCTCTAATCATGTAGAAATTTCAAAACTGCTTCCTTTTGAAGAAAGGCTTTGTTTAATACCACTTTATTCTGACTTGAATCTTTCCATTTTGTATTCTAAACAAAGTTGTTAGCGGAGAGCTCACGATACACAGATGTTCATTTTATTGCAATTACCAAGTTCTTCTGTAAGCGCATGGAAAGTCTTTTCATTACCAAGTTTATATTATTCGACAGGACTGGCTATTGCATTAATTTAATTAGGAAAAATTCAGCAGTAATTAGCTCACTCACGCACTGCAGAGGTGTAGGCTGGATTAGGAGCCCTCCAGTCGTCCCATGGTGGCTTCCTGGAGCAAGAAGGGGTTTCTTATGTGATGACTGTGCCACAATGTGATTTTGTAATTTTGCACAACTGCAGCAAAATTTGATGGGAGAAGCCCTGAACTAAACTTTTTTAGAATACAGAGCATGAGGGAAAAGTTGGGGTTTTTTTACTGTGTGACTTTTGCTGCTGTTGGAACTCTCTTGGTGGAAGAAGAGCAGCGCAACACTTCTGCCTCCAAAGGATGGTTTGAGTGAAAGGAGGTTTGAGAAGATGCTGTAGATTATTTCTATTAGCATGCTCTTGTATTAATTTCTGTGATAACATTTATCTGTAATACTTGGGGTTTGTTGGTTGTTGTTTATTTTTTTCTTCCTTTTTTCTCTTTGTATAACCACCAGTGTGGTTGCATATCTTCCATTTAAGCTTGTGATTGCAGTAATTTATTTTAAAACTTTTATCTTTCCTTGAACCCCTCCCCAGGCTTAGTAATGCTGTGGGTTCGTTAGGACTTGCCAGAAGACCTTGATAAGCACAGTTCTGTGGACCATCTTTGACTTCCAGAAACTTGCAACAAGGCAATTCAAGAATTAATTTGACCCACAAGCAGTAGGTAGCACACAGGTTACGAGCAATGAGGTTTGTCATTAGAAATAGTACAGGAGAGCATCTGGAAATTAGAGGTGAGACTTTACACTTTCAAACTGGGGGAAATCTGGACCAGAGGGACTTTCCTTCTGTCAGGGAGAGCCACGTTCCTGTTTCTGACCCTGTCTGCAGATAATCTTTTAGAAATACAGGTAATTTAACAAAGTGCTTGGCTGAAGACTTGCAAACCTCCATAGATCCCTGGGGAAGAAGTTACACAGGGATCTGTGCAGTCTGCTCTTGGTGTGGTCTGAAGCTATATGGAAAAGGGAATAAGGAAATAAACCAACAGAAACTATAAGGGAAAGGGGTGTGTATTTGTTTGTGCATGTATATGAATGTGTGTACATATATGTACATCTAGAGAGATTTAAAACTTAACTGTGAAGAGTTGTAAGAAGGCAACAGGATTTTGAATGGCTGGCCTCTAAAATAACAGATGAAATTAAGCATAGATACACATGAAATTTTCTGCATGGGAAGAGTTAAGTCAGTTCTGTTTTTGCAGTGATGCCTGAAACACCTACTAATAAACAGATCTTGGTGTTATGATAAGATCTTTTGAAAAATCACATTAGCCCAATGCTCACTTGTTGTAAAACGCAAATAAGATATTAGGAATTATTAGAAAAGGAAGAGAACAAAACATTGTGTGGGTGTATAAATTCACAGTGCTCTTGCATTTCATCCTGGATATTGTGTGTGGTTCTAGTCCTCCTCCTCCTGCTCAAAAATGTCAGTTAGAGAAGGTGCAAAGATATAAGAAAGAAGGAGGGTCAGAGTTATGAAACAGCTAAGCTGTTGGCTGAGCTGTGGACCTTCTTGTCCCAGGATACTTTTGACACTGAAGGTTGGGGTAAGTTTGAAACGTAATGGGACAAAGTCAGGAAAGAGGAATTAGTTGAGGACTGTCACATACACAGTTGATGTCTTTAGGTCAGGAAGTCCTTAAACTGCAGTTAGAATGCACCTGAGATGGTGTTAAGGGAAAGCATCGCTCCAGTCTTGTGTTGTACCTTTCTTCAACTTCTCTGCAGGTATCTACTGGTTCCACTCTTCTCTGCTTTCACAGATAACATCCTCTCATACTGTGAAGTTATTTTGCCTGGGCTTTTTTTGGCAGGCAGTGTTGAAGTGTTTGGTATGCAGTGTTTAAGATTGTAAAAGGTCACTTAAAGTTGTCTTCCGCATTCAGTGGTGATAGGGATAATGAGTACAGTACTTCTGTGGATGCCATTAGAAATCAGTTCCAGAAATCAAGGTTGTAAATCCCAAAAGATGGAGGGGGAAAAAAAGAAAGAGTTCTCTGAATTCCATATCATGGGTGCTGCTCAACTGTGGAGTTCAGATAATTCAGTTTACCACTCTGGTATCATTACTGCCTGATCTTACCTATAGGTTTTTAAGGAACACCAGGTTTTGTCCTCTGCAGTTTTTATTTCCTCTTTAAAATTTGCTGCATCCAGAAGACCTAAATTTATCTTAGTGATTCAATATTAATGCTTCTTTACAACTTCATTGTAGTTGTAACCTGTATGTACTGTCAATGCTTCAAGAAAGGGAAATCTAGCAAGCAGCAGACATACTGCATTTGGTCCAGTGGAATTAAGGAAGGAGAAGGTATTTTCTGTGATGCACAACACTGTCATAGCTGCTTAACATGAGATACAGTGCAAATCCTTTCTACATACGCAATACTTGTGTGTGTTAATACTGCATGGCACACAAAGCCACTTGAGAACTTCCGTTCCCTACTGCATCCAGAATTATCATTTATTAATTCACAGTAGAACCTCTATAACATATTATTAAGAAAACCAGATATCTTTGGAGCTAGTAAGAAGAAAATTAACTGTATCCTAGGAAAAACCAGGACATACTTCAATTAGTGGTAAATGCTCTTCAAAATTTGGAACTTCATCCTGTAATGTTACTATGGTTCTTTGCGTGTCCAGACCATCCATGGTCTGATCTTTAGTGTTAGGAGGTTTGGGGATGAACATGATGTGGTTTAGTTAAATTCTGACCTTGAGTGCTCTTTGTATTCAGTAACCTCCCAAAGGCTGAGCTCAGCAGTGCTCTGCAACATTTCTCATGCAAACATTTGGTAATTAGCTCTTCTTGCTTAACACTTTCACTTTTTATTAACTTAATAGGACTGGATCCGGGGTTAAAGAACCTACTTCAATCCCAGCCTAAAATATAAACTGGACTTTGTTATAAGATGCAGTCTTGGCTTTGGGAGGACTATTTTATGCATAAAAATTGTTTGCAGAATGAAGTTTAATGTTATATTCTTGTACCTTACAAAATCCAGGAAAAAACAAAAACTTATGCTAAATGCTGTGTAAGAGCATTTCTACTTTAGGCATTCAAATTTTATTATTTCAGAGAATCATAGAGTCATAGAATGGTTTAGGTTGGAAGGGACCTTAAAGCTCATCCAGTTCCAACCCCCTGCCATCAGCAGGGACACCTTCCACTAGACCAGGTTGCTCAAAGCCTCATCCAACCTGGCCTTGAACACTTCCAGGGAGGAGCATCCACAGCTTCTCTGGGCAACCTGTTCCAGTGTCTGACCACCCTCACAGTGAAGAACTTCTTCCTAATATCTAATCTAAACCTCCCCTCTTTCAGCTTAAACCCATTTCCCCTTGTTTTGTCATTAACTGCCCTTATGAAAAGTCCTTCCCCAGCTTTCTTGTAGCCCCTTCAGGTACTGGAAGGCTACTGTAAGATCTTCTCCAGGCTGAACAGCCCCAACTCTCTCAGCCTGTCTTCATAGGAGAGGTGCTCCAGCCCTTGGATCATCCTGGTGGCCTCCTCTGGCTGTCATATTTTTAAGTAGAGGCTGAAAACAAAATACAAATTATGAGGAAGGTTTTTGTGACACAAGCTGTAGAGAAAGGACACACAACATTGTGCTTCCCATTGGAATTACAATGTGTTTCAGTGTTGAAGGTCAGAAATGAGTTCTCCTTTGCCTGGGTGATGCTGCATCAAACGTGCTTGTGCCTGTGATACAAGTTTTCTTGAGTGCTGTTTGGAAAAAGTCCTTCCTAGCTGCACAGCCATCCTTTGGGGATTTCTACACACATGTTTCTGCAAATATGTTGCAAAAAGAATGTGGCATTTTGAGAATGAGCCTTTTACTGTAACATGTAACACCAATGGCTGGGGTTCTGTGTGTGTTTTCTGTTCAACTGGAGTATTGAAAAGCAGTGATTAGATTAGTTTCAGTTTAGGAATGTCTTTAAAGTATTGAAACACTTCCTGAAACACACAGGCACACCCAAATCTGTGCATAATTCAGGCTTTATGCTGTTATCGGAGCACTTTTTAAATGGTGCAAGTTTATAAAACCCATTTAGTTTTTGATACCGGGACACTTTCTTCTTAGTAGCAATTAATAACAAAACCTGAGCATTGTTCACAAACTTAAGGTGGGAAAATATTTTATAAATATGGAAATGCATACTATGTGGAGACCAGAATGTTACTGTTGGACTTTGCAGGTGCTTTGGGAGGAGAAAATATTGATGTCTAGCTTGTGCTGACTCTACAAAATCAGAAGATTTTGATTATGCTTTCAGAGAGTGCTTGAAAGTTCACTCGAAATCTGCACCATGAAGCTCTCCTCAAAGCACATGTGTGTACCTGCACACCTCCTGACATCAGAGCGTGATGGTATCCCTGAATTCGTCCAGGGAGGCTTGTTCCCTTTCATACAAAACTCTTCTACTGAAATTTCCTTTATATATTAATCACAGAATCACAGAATGGTTTGGGTTGGAAAGGACCTTAAAGATCATCCCGTTCCAATCCCCCTGCCATCAGCAGGGACACCTTCCACTAGACCAGGTTGCTCAAAGCCTCATCCAGCCTGGCCTTCAACACTTCCAGGGAGGAGCAGCCACAGCTTCTCTGGGCAACCTGTTCCAGTGTCTGACCATCCTCACAGTGAAGAACTTCTTCCTAATATCTAATCTAAACCTCCCCTCTTTCAGCTTAAACCCATTTCCCCTTGTTTTGTCATTAACTGCCCTTATGAAAAGTCCTTCCCCAGCTTTCTTGTAGCCCCTTCAGGTACTGGAAGGCTACTGTAAGATCTTCTCCAGGCTGAACAGCCCCAACTCTCTCAGCCTGTCTTCATAGGAGAGGTGCTCCAGCCCTTGGATCATCCTGGTGGCCTCCTCTGGCTGTCATATTTTTAAGTAGAGGCTGAAAACAAAATACCAATTACACACAGTGTTCAGGGGAATATTCGTGGTGAAGCAGTTATTTACACGTGGTGTGTCTCATTGTGTTACCGTGTGATGTTAATGAGTTGTGTATGGGTAGCAATCCGTACCCTGTGTGCTATAGACAAACATCACAGAAAAAGGGCTGCGCAGGAGGCAGGAGATGACAAGGGTGTCACCTGCCTGTCCCTGCCCTGGGAGAGTGAAAATCTGTCGGCAGGAAACAAACATTTCCAGCTAACAATAGATCATTAAAATACTCAATTATCAAATCAAGTAGTGCTTAGAATATTTAAAAACTTTTTTCCAACTTTTTTTTTCTTTACTCCACTTTTTTTTTCTTTACTCCACTTTTTTTTTCTTTACTCCACTTTTTTTTATTTACTCCACTTTTTTTATTTACTCCACTTTTTTTTATTTACTCCACTTTTTATGTGTGTTCAAGAGCTAACTGTCAGGAGGTTGAATCTTAGGGAAATAACTCGATGTCTTATATGCATTTCTTTTCTGCAAACTGTTGCTTTTCTGGAGAGTTTTTGATCTTTAAAAATGCTACACTTCTTTCATTGAGCTGTATGTAATTTTTACCTGAGGTTTTTTGAGTTGTTTTGACTTTTCTTGGTTTGTTTTTTGGTTTTGGGTTGGTTTTTTTTAATCCTTTTAGACCAGTAAGCAGGTCAAACAGAAATCCCGGCCTTTCTTTTCATTTAATAACACCCTCTCCAGAGCTGTTCCTGCAACCAGTGTTGCAGCTCACAGCACTGCCTCTGTGTTGTGTCTTTTGTCCTCCAGCAGCTCTGTCAAACAGCAACAGAGGAAACTCAGAAACAACTCAGAGGTTTTTCTGACCCTTGCGGGAGTTTTTGTTCCACACATGGTCATGTATTTGTATAGAAAATATGCCCAGGCATCAGTAGACATTTATTTTATCTCCTCGATTTTAAATCAGTCCAGAAACATATTTTAACAGCAAATATTTAATGTTATTTACAGTGTCTACTTTGGATATTTCAAGGAAAACTCTCAGGCATTGATTTAATCTCCTCGATTTTAGATCAATCCAGACACATTTTAGCAGCAAATATTTCATGTTATTTACAGTATCTACTTTGGATATTTCAAGGAAAACTCTCAGAATAATGTCATAGTGTGACACGACCTTTGATTGTGCAGAGATCCAGGCTGGTTAGTAACAGACTAACGTCCTCATGTGAGTTTGAGAAACAAAAAATGTGTTGAAACTGAAAGAAGAGCATCTCAATATGATGGAAAATCTCTATGAGGTTATCTTAAGATTTGAGAATGACTTAACCTTGCATCTTAAATTCAGTCATTGTGTGTCTGGAAAACTAGATCTGTGCTACAATAATTTAATTCTTGGTTTGTTGTTGTTTTTTTTTTCTTCCTAGTGTCCCAATGTAATATCAGCTTGAAGAAGCAGAGGAGTCGAAGTATCTTTAGCACCTTATTCTGCTGCTTTCGTGACTACAATGTCGAACCACCATCTACCAATAGCACCAGTGCTCTTCCTCCTTTGGTGGAGGAGAATGGAGGACTTCAGAAGGTCAGGCTTTTACCTTATTTTTCCTGTTGTGTAGGTCTTTTGTAACCAAGATTTAACTGCATTTCTGAAGGTTTGATTCAATAGATTTCCCTCGTAGGGAATTTGTTACGAGTTACAGAAAAAATTCCTATTTTGACAGTGAATTGCTAATAGTATCTAATCAACTGTAGTTTAAAACTAACTTTTCCATGAAGGATATTGGTACTATACATTTAAAACCTGAGCAAGGCATTTAAAAAATGTGGAATTCTCATAATACTTTAGATACTGAGTTGTCTCTAGCTTTGTTTCTCTTTCCCAGCTGCAGGAAGGTCAAAATGTGTCCACTGGTGTATAGTGGGACTGCTTTGAATGTCAGTTGAAAAGGTTTTCAATTACATGAAAACAGTTCAAAATGGGGGAGAACCATAATTATTTGGACCTTTTTTCTAACCAGTTCACCTATATTTAATGCATGCTGAGTCCAGAAGTATCAGCTTTTGGCCGTTTTTCCAGGTTATTAAAGTTTCTTTACCTAATAAATCAAATTAATTGTTAAAACTTTTAGCACTTCGAAGCATCATATGTAAGAGCAGCGTGTTACTTTCACTGAATTCTAGTAGTTATATTGCTTTGCCATATACATAAATTCATAAAACCATTTTTGTATATTCTTTTTAAATCTGGGAACACTGAGAGGATTTGCATTATGTTACTGCAAAATTTCAGTTATATAGCAAACAGGAATACCGTCTTTTCCATACCATGGTGTTTTTCAACACTCTCAAAACTCCACTAGCACTATAATCTTAACTGCAACACCATTCCAGTCCCATTTTTCCTGGACTTTAAAGGATTGCAAGTATAGGTGATGGGGAATAATAGCAGAAGTTGAGACATCTCTGTCTTTTCAACCTTCTGCTCTTCACACTAATATCTCATATTTGATGCAGCTGATTTCTTACCTACCTTATCCACTCCCGTTCTATTTTGTTTTGAATTTTGCTGGTTATGTTTGAATTCTGAAAAGCTCAAGACAAAGAGCAGAGGAACTGTGGTAGGAGAGAAGAAAGGAAAACAAATTAAAGTCACTTTAAGACCAAGAACACACGGCGGGAAGGGGTGAAGGCTGAATTGCAACAGTTCATGCTGAAACTGCTCACACAGCGGTGAAGTGCACTGAAAATTCCTCTGCCAAGAGGAGGAATTGTATGTGTATTTTTAGACTTCTTTTGCTAGCCAAGGTACATTTTGAGTGAAATGAGGGAAATCTAGCCTGGCTGTGCTGAAGGGAAAGCTGAGTAGTGTGTAGTGTGTATGCGCACGTTGACTTCAGAAAGAAAAGGAATGGGAAAGTAGTAAAATTTCACTTTCCACTATGCTAGGGAATGGAAAAGAGGCAGAAGTGAGGCTACTAGCAAAATTACAGCTCAGAGAAAAGGAGAGTTCACTAGAAAGAAAAACATAAAGAAATGAATTTGTTTTTTTCTGTAGAAAATGTGAGTTAAAGTGGTCTGGAGTCAGTAGTTTTCAGGTTGCATTTTATAAAACACTTAATTCCTTTCTAAATATATCTTATGCCTTGAGCAAGTGATTGCATGTATGTTCACACAAGTTTCCATCCTCACCCTGTGCTACCTTAGTGAGCAGTTTTGAGGCTGTGCAGTGCTTGTAGACAAGCACAAGACGCAAATCACAGAATTCATAGAATTACCAGACTACAGCTTAAAAGAGTAAAAACAATTCAAGGAATATGTTAAAAAGAATGATTAAATAATGCATTTTCTTCAAATAGTATGAAAGGCACTCAGGTAGGTACAGATCTTCACAGAAGAAATAAAGTATTGATAGGTTTTTGGGGTAGCCCTTAAGTAAGTGCAGATAAATCTGTGACATTTCTGTTTTAAATGCAATATGGAAGAGTAGTTAGCTTGGTAGGTGTTTTTTATATGCTGTTTTTATGTTGAGTTGCTAATATGGTTAGTGTAAGTAGGAAATCCTTTTAAAGACAAACAGCATTGAAGACTTGGGTATATTTAAATACTGTTATGCTATCAGACTGGTGCTTTTTACCAGGAGAGCTGTGTTTTAGAACTGTGCAGACTAGCTGGGTTTGACTGAGTTACACCAAGCATCTTGTCTAGATTCAGGAGTGATAAGTAAGTTGGGGGAAAGTACATGTGACAGTGGGCCTCAGTTAAATGTTTAGCAATGACAAAATTACCTGTTTTAGAAAAGAAAAGAACGCCTGACAACACACTGCTTAAACTCCTCTGCTGTGTAATTAAAACTCTTACTGCATTAATCTGCCTGCCAGGCTCAGAATAGTTTAAATTCTGTTTTGAGCTGCTGTTCCAATGGTCACTTACACATCTGTGTAACTAACACTTACACAACATTGTATGTTGTATTAATTATTTATCACATCACAGGTGACCTCTGACCATGGCCCAGTCTGTTCATGTCTTGTGACCCTTCCCTTCAAAAGTGGAAAAAGAATATTGCACAATAATGTTAAATAGTTACCATTAGAAACCAGTATAAAATGGCTTGGATGTACTTTCCTTCTGTCTTTACTGTTGATTAGAGTTGTTACACAAAAACTGGTGATAAAGACTTCACAGGAGGGAAGGGAATGGAGAAAGCTTCTGCTGATTTCACAGCAATTCAGTGTTTGTTCTGTGTTGCTTCTGGTGTGTTATTGGAGTTGATGTGAGAAGCTAACTTCCTTCTAATTAGGAGTCTCGATCCTTTAAATGCTAACCTGCAGTAAAGGAGGGAAAACAGGGAAGAGTATTTTATGACATAATTGAAAACAGTTCTGAAATTTTGTTCAGAGTAATTGCATTGTGCAATTTAATTTTTATTATTATTTTGCTGTATTAGAAAAAAAATTAAATCAATACTTCATTTGGTATTTTACCAAGTGATGTGATTTGATTACTCTTGGTAAGTCAAGTGTCGTGTCACTTCTTCATAGAATTGGAAGAAACACCAAACTGTGCCTGGTTTTGAAGAAACAGGGTTTTTCAGTGCAGATTTCTACTCTGTTAAGGGGAAAAAAAAAAGCCCAAAAGCTTCTTTAACGTATTGAGTTTGTTTTTAAACCTTCTACTCACAGAGCAGCTGCTTGTCCAAGTGTGACTCTAATACCGGTAACAAATGGTTCATTCTGTCTCTTAAAGTTTCAATACAACATTTTTCGATAATAACTTGTATTTACTGAAACTATTGTATATTTGTTTTTCTTAAAACACGACAGCTTTTTAGTGCAGCACAAAGTTGTGTTCTCAGATTGTGATATATCTATTACAGTGGGTATATCAGCCTGTCTGCAGCTTGGATACCGAGCCAGATGTGTCATTGGGAGCACACAGTGTTCAGCCTTGTGAAATCCTTGCTAATTTTTTCCTGCCTCCTCAGCAGCAGGCAGCTCACCAAGACCTTCCAGCCAGTTTGTTGGTTTTGTTTTTCACTTTTTTTTTTTTAGAGGCCAGAGTGTTGATAGAGGGCAGTGTGTTTTTTGTTTTCTACTGAATAAATTCAAATCTCAATTTCTTTTCTTCAGTTAGCAACTTGTCTCAATTTGTGTATGTTCTGAGCATGTTTCTGGGTGTTAAGGTTTTTTGGGGTTTTTTTCTGGGTAAGTTTATTACCTGAGTTTTGAGGTGTTTGCAAATGCAGATTTCACCTGCAGGCTTCAAGGAGCTATCTAGATAGAGAAAGGTGAGAAAGCTAGATGCAAACCAGCTCTCTCTTCCTTTTGCCTTCAGTCGTGGTGGGTGAGGGAGCTCTGACAAGTCTATTGGCAATTTGCCATTTCACTTACAACCCATTTCCACTCGAGTCATCTCTGCTTGTGTTTCACAGTTAGATACAAATCGGGCAGATGGCTCGTGTTCAACAAGATGAAGCATGAATGAGGAAAGGCTTTTTTTTTTTGTACTTGTTCGATTAGAGGAGAAGGTCTTGATCTGCACTCAACAGGGAGGAAAACAGAACTAGAAGAAGGTTTATTCTGGTGCAAGCAGCTGCTCTCACTACTTTCCCTGTAACAGGAATGAAGCCAGAAAGGTCAGGTCCTTGAATTTCCGCTTCACCTATCCTAACCACTACAAAACTTAGGGCTCCTTTTCCCCCACTGCTTTTTGCTACACAGTGCTGTCATCTCCAACGTGATGCTGGAAAGCTGTTCTGACGACTTAGTGTCATGTCTCCAACACTCTTGTCTGCTTCAGGGATCCCTATTTATAACACAAGTGAAAGTGCAGGGGAAGGGATCTTCTCTATCCCATGTGAATATAGTTCACCACAGTAGGGAGCACATTCTTGAGGTCTAAAGTAGTGTCTCCTTCATGCAAGAGACCTAGAGGCACAACATGAGCATGGGCCCTTTGATGGGGAGACTATTAGCAGCATGCTTTCCAAAAAGACGTGGAAACCAGTCGCACTGGTTTGGTGTGGAGGAATGTTAGATGAGTGTAAATAATTGTATTCTTCCTTCTGCTTAACCTTTGTTGATCAGAGCAAGACAATACCTAGTGTTTGGTTTCTGTTGGTCACCATCAGCATGCAGTGTGGCAGATCTATTTGGAAAACAAACCCTCCCCCTTTGCATCGTTATGTTTGGTTCCTCTGTCTCTGCCTCCTCATTCTGACCTTCTTTGCCTCCCCAAAAATGTTCTGTATTTAAAAAAAACAAAGCTTTAGATAGTCCAAGTCAATGAAAAAGTCAAACAGTAACTATATTATTGTTTTTAAAGAACCTATCATGGTCTAGTATAAGCTTTGTGTTAAAGAAACAAATAAGATAAATCTGTTCTTTTGGTGAGCTGCTTCTTTAGAGGGATTATTCTTTAAAATCATAGAATCATAGAATGGTTAGGATTGGAAGGGACCTTAAAGATCATCTAGTTCCAATCCCCCTGCCATCAGCAGGGACACCTTCCACTAGACCAGGTTGCTCAAAGCCTCATCCAACCTGGCCTTGAACACTTCCAGGGAGGGGGCATCTACAACTTCCTTGGGCAACCTAAAATGAAACAGCTCCTTAACTTTGAACACAGACTGTTCTCAAAAAAAGGCAAAATAGTGTGGTCTGCTGCTCGATGCTCATTGATCCAGTACACGGCTGTGGACAGACAGCATTAATGAACGGACACAGCACTGAAAATGTGGCTCTGGAACTGAAGTTATGTAGCTGAGGGAAGAGTAGGATTTATCATTTAATCTGTATATATTGTGCCATGAAAAAAAACTGATTTCAGTGGCTGGACAAATCAGTTCCTGGGTTGTCCTAGGGATACAATGGGGGAATTTGGGCATTCTAGGACATTTTGGCATGTCCTGTTACCAGCATCAGGAGCTTGTGGAAAGACTTCAACAAATGCAGTCATCTGTCATTTATTTCAAACGATAGCGTTATGACCTACTTCCCTTCCTGTTCCAAGGCATCAGGAAATGAGGCAGGACACTTTGAAAAGTTTCCCATAGCAGGCTTGTTTTTAAAAAGCATTTGCCTGTTCATGGACGCTAACACTTTACCAGCAGACTCTTGCATTTATCTTTCTGCTTGGGTTTTTTTTCCAGTTGTCATCATTACCATTTTTGCATAGGTACTTTTAGGGTTCCTCTTAGGAAATTCACTTGTTTTTCTTGTTCTTTTGATTTAAGAAATTCTGCAAGAAAAACAAAGTGAACAGGAATGCAAGTCCTTTATCAATTTAGATTCTGGATTCCCAGTAATCTATATTACTGGTAAAAAATACCATGTAGTGCAACTCTTGCTTCAAGAGATTGCCAAAATAGAAAGCAAGTTACACCGTGGCGAGGGCCTCTTGAAGTCTGTGGAGAAAACCTGATGTGAATACACAGCTCTATTTGTGTCCACGGATAAAATAATCTTGTACTGCAACTGTGGATTTGCCTCTACCTCTCATATACTGTTTTAATCTGTTGACAGAAGAGGAGCTGCAGTTGTATTTTATTCTCTTTACCAGTGAATGCAATAAAAGCTTTCAAAAACATAACAAAACACGAGTTCACAATCTGTTCTCTGCCTGCGTAGCCGTATCCTTGATAACAATTTGAGCACAGGCCAGCTAATCCAGCTGGCACCTACTCAGATTCACTCCTTTCTCAAATGGCCCACAAACTTCAGATGATGTTTGACTAACAGGACATGAACATGCTGAATTTTTTTTTTTTCTCTTTTTTTTTTTTTTTTACCATGATCTTGAGGAAAATTTGGCTTCTTACCAGTTTTTGTGTTTGTTTTTGTAAAAATCAGATACCTTCTACTAAAGCAATCTTCTTGATAGTTGATGGTAGTTGCTGCTCTCTAGCTTGCTTCATCAGCTTCTCTGGATTTTAGTCAAACTTGGGTAAAAATTTCTGCCTTTGTAGCAATAAAAAGAGGACTTTGAAAATATTACTGAATTACTCTTGTTTGTCAGTGACGTGTCAACACTGTGTTAGACTCCAAAACAAGTGAGCACAAGACTTTTTCAGCTGGAAGTGGATGTTCTAATGTTGAAAACAGTTCTTTCAAGACATAGTCAATCTGCTGGTAGTCACAACCTGTATTGTCTAAGTAATTAAAGGATAAAATCATCTACCTAAGCAACATCTGTGCTAGAAAGGTCAGCTTCCTTTTTTTTTTTAAGTGCAGTGCCCACCAGAAAACAAATACTTGTTTTTGACAGATTAGAAAATACAGTTCCTACTTCCCAAAATGTCTTGCATATCGAGTTGGTGACCTTGTGACCAGCCTTCTCCATTTGGAAGCTGTAAATGTGTCTTTGTCTCCATATGTTGGGTCCCAGAATGAGAAGAAAAGGTCAAATTGGCGAAGACTTTCTTGCCTTCTCCCAAGCACAATATAAAAGTGAGACCATAGGCAGAGCATTGATACTGTTGCCTCTTTCTGGGTGAAGAAAGTGGGATTCCTTGGATTAGTTTATCATCGTAGTGTCCTTCTTAGACATTTTGCTGTTTCCTAAGTGAAAATGTTGGGGTTTTTTGAGGCAGTTGTTTTGCGTGAAGTCAACTTCAAGGAGTGGGCTTCTGCCCTGCTACCAAGGTCTGGCTGAGCCTCTTGTTGCTGTAGTGAAAATAGACAAATATACAAATTCATAGATCTTAAAGCTGAAAAAGTTACAGTAAATACAGGTACTTTCTTATTATCATTTCTTATTAATCACAGCATGGGTTTTATCAGTCCAGTCTCCTAAAAATCATAAATGCCAATACACTAACTGACCATTTCAGCGACTAAAATGCAAGATCCTGTTTTTTGTTTTTTTTTTTTTTTAATTATTTTTACCCTGGTTGCTTGAATACTTTGAACTTTTGGTTTAAAATGTTTGAGTACTACATTTACTGCTTCAGACCTTTGTTCTACCCTTAAAAGTCATTACCCTTACAGTGATTTTTTTTCTTTTTCCCCAGGGTGACCAGATGCAGGTCATGCCTATACCAAGTGTATGTATTTTTATCCCTTTTTCTTTTAATAATTTTCATAACTTTTGCTTTTGATTCATCTTATGTTGCAGTCTAACAGGTCTGGTTTGTGTTGCATGTTAACAAAAGGGTTTTATGTTCTGTCTGCAATGTTGTATACTCAGAGATAAATTGAACTGCACATATTCTACAGGGGCTAAAAGAAGAGTTTGGGTTTTGTATGGTTTTCACCTTGCATCTTAGTTAAATTACTGAGTTTTCATTATTTTGAAAATGTGTGAAGCAGTCTGAAAGTTGAAGTTATTTATTTGAATAGCAGCAAAAGGTGACTTAGGATCACTATGTGACACACAGTTACAAAAACCTTTTCCTCTAGTTTTTCCCTATATTCCAGTTCAAAAAGAAAAGTTAGAAACTGCATAATTTGTTTGAAACAAGCCTCTTCAGGAAAATGAGTACACTGACCATAGCTGCATTATTGCACTTGTTTGAGATGATGCTCCCAGTATCAGCTGCTGTTTTATGGGCCTTAATATTTCTGCTTGTCTTCCCTGGATTAAACTTGGAATGCCATTTGGCGTCTGAATTATTTTTCAAAACTAAATAAAAAGAAGGGGAAAAAAAAAATTCTTCAAACTGAAGCTTTTAATTTATTTAGATTTAACCTTTTTTGGTCAAAAAGCTGCTCTCTTTCTACTTGTCTTTTATGTGGATGAAGACTTCAAAGCTGGAATTTTTTTTTTGAGCTCCTTTGCTGTTTGTAATACTTGCATCGTTTTCCAGGAAGTGTCAGTGCTGATGTGTGGAGTTACTGACACAATCCTCTTCCTTGAGATGTTTGATAGCCCCTGAAGACCTAAATATTCCTCAAGATTCCTTTATTTTTATTTTTTCCTTCCTTCTCACATAGCCCAACATTACAAGAACTCCTGTAAGAGCCCTGTCCATGCTGCAGTGCAGTAGTGTCAGGACATCACTGGAGCTATCTGGTTCACTTTGCTCCACCACTTTTTCTTAGATTTAAGAACTGTTAGAAATTACTCTTTATTGCTTACCTATTATTTATAATATGAAATTACTTCTAATATGGCTCATGCATATGTTTGCAGGCATGTGTGTCTGTAAGTATACACACACATGGACATGCATGTAATTTGTATATATGCAAGTCTGGGAATAGAGAACTTTGGATGTATGAAAATACTGATTTCTAAATTACTTTTCCTTTTACATACCTGTTAGGTAACTACAGTTGCTCTACGAGTAGTTATTTGAATGCAAAACATGTTCTGACTGTGGAAAAAAATTTTGCCTAAAAGTGAGCATAGGTATGAATGAAACAGGAATTCAAACAGAAGCTACAGTTGCTCTATGAGTAGTTATTTGAATGCAAAACATGTTCTGGCTGTGGAAAAAAATTTTGCCTAAAAGTGAGTGTAGGTATGAATGAAACAGGAATTCAAACAGAACCAGATTTTGAACCGAGAAATGAGGACACTTTTGTCAGATACAAGTATTAAATTAGATACTTTGCTAGAAGACCATCTTTGTGATATTAAAGCAGTGCTCTGTTACACTTGGGTAGTGGTAGGAAAATGAACACTTCAATAAGTGGTTTCTTTCTCTCTTCCTTCTCTTCTCCCCTCTCTCTTCTCCCCTCTCTCTCTTCTCCCCTCTCTCTCTTCTCCCCTCTCTCTCTTCTCCCCTCTCTCTCTTCTCCCCTCTCTCTCTTCTCCCCTCTCTCTCTTCTCCCCTCTCTCTCTTCTCCCCTCTCTCTCTTCTCCCCTCTCTCTCTTCTCCCCTCTCTCTCTTCTCCCCTCTCTCTCTTCTCCCCTCTCTCTCTTCTCCCCTCTCTCTCTTCTCCCCTCTCTCTCTTCTCCCCTTTGGGTTTAATAAATCTTCTCCCCTTCGTTCAGCTGTATTTTTGCTGACCTATACTCCCAGCTAATTAGACAAAAAAATTAACTTATCTTTGCAGACATGACCTAAAGTTCTCAATGAGCAGGTGACTTTAAACACACTCCTTCCTCTTCTCCAGTGCCATCTGATTCTTCTAGCAGGACATGAAAGTGTCAAGCAACCACCAACCACAGGCAGTTAGGTGACATTTACTGTCCGAGTATCAGGGAGCTTCGGGCTGTCAAACAGAAACCAGGGAGCATTAGTACGTGATAGTCTAAATAAAGACAGAAGTGAGCTGTGTATGGAGAAAGTGGTAGGAACAAAGATGCAAAGCCAACATTATATTTGAAAATTAAAGCAGTCCTTTTTGCCAGTCTTACAAGGGCTGTTTGTCCTGAGCACCGGAGCCCAAGAGATTCACCCTGCAACAACTCTTAACTGTATGTTTAAGATTTATTAAACCCAAAATTTTTGATGCTGTGCTTCATGGGGTCGTGGATAAGGAACAGGCTGTTAGAACTGTACATATTGTACATACCACAAGAAAAATTTTCTAAACAGCCAGAGTGAGGTTGCTGACAGTCAAGTTGGACACTGACTTTTTATGGGACTCACTGCAAATATAATCACTTCAGGTGTTCAGTGAATTCCTTAATGACTCTGAAAAGAGCACTTCCTGCTCTCTACTCATTAAACTTTCAAGTTGAAGCCTCCAGTTAAAATCTGAGATTATCTGGAGCTTTCTCCTGTGTGTAGAAAATGTGGCAGTCTGCTGAGGTCATCTGTTTAAAAACCCATTGCTTTGTGTACATGTGTGCAATATCAGTGAAGTATGTCTTCTGCTCAATTAGATTTTTCCTGTATTCATTTCATTTAATTTAAAAACTTGAATTAATATGTATTTTCACGTGGTTATTGATAGAGATAACTACTAAGCCAGAAACATTGCAGCTTCAAGTTAGATTCTTCAGAAAATAAAAATAGTGTGACTGTGTTTTTACAAAGATGAACTTTATCCTGTTTGTATCTTGTATTCTGAAACTGTTTCCAGATAAGGTATAGAGTAAACAGCAGTGTAATTGATTTTTTCCTAATACTGATTTATTTTTAGGGCTGAAATACACACAAATCTAGAAAAAACAATACCAGCTGACAGTTGAGCAGAATAGTAATCTGAGGAGTTTTGTGATAGACCTGTTGTAAAAATATATTAAAAATATATTAGCTCAGGATGCCTGTGCTTTAAAGGATTTTTCTCAGCTTTGTTTGGAAAGGAGTATGGTAGAGAAATCAAAGTAGACCCAAACTTCAGCACTTGTTTTCATTCTGTTGAATGAAGAGGTAGATGGAAATACAAAGCCATACTCCTGCACCTTCTTTTATGAGATGGAGTGTCCATTTCTTTTGTTTAATTTAAAATCCCGGTATTAAGGAGTCGTACCAAAAATACTCCCCAGAATCCCTGCAGAAGTTAAATCTGAGCACTGGGAGAATGTTTTTTTCACTGGTTCTCTCCTACATTTAGCCAATTTCTTGTTACAACTTTTTTCTAGAAGAAATGTTGTGAACTACCTGTTTCATAACAGGAGCTAGCCTCTTTTGGCAGCTGTCTTTTAAGTGGGAATAATTTATCCTCTATTAGAGCGTTTCTATGCGTAACTGCTGGGAGAAGCTGTTAGCTATGCAGAGTGCAACCAAAAGTGTGAATTGAAGGGAACAAGAACAGCAAATTAATGTGCTGCACTCAGGCTAGACAACATTTCCATTGTAGAAAGGAAGGGCTTACTAATTCTGATACTTGTCTTTGTGGGGAAAAATGGGCCAACAGGCAAGAAAGGTTATGATTGTTTTATATAGTAAATTTCTGAAAGATTTGTGTTGACCAGCTTTTTATGCTTCAACCAAAAGTCCTGGTTTCTTGCCACCACCCCCCCCTTTTTTTTTTTTTTCCTTAGGGAATATACTATTTCCACGGGACTGAAGCAGTGCAGCAGTCGTTTCACTACAAGGTCTGTTAAGCTGATCAGCCACGAGACCTGTCTGGAATGCATAAATCCCAAACAGTGACTAGTTTAAAAGCTTTAACTTGTATACAATTTATTTCTTGTTGGAATTGAAGACCAAGCTAGGACTTACAGTACTGAGATACTGCACGGTATTTTTCTGCTGAGTTCTGTGGAAGTCTGCAGTCTTTCGAGAGTATTACATAGGAAAACAGAGTTGCTGTTGGCCACAATTAAATATACTCTTAATCATCTTAGATATCTTTAAAGCTACTATTTAAAAAAAAAAAAAATCTAAGATCCATAACTGTTTAACTATGATGGAAATCTGGTAATTAAAACTCTTCTTGGATATGTCTCCATTAGTGAGGACATTAAAACACAATATTGAGTAATGCTTGTTTCTCCCTAAAAACTTTGCTATTCTTGGCATGTGGAAATTGCTTTAGGTCAGAAAGCTTGACCAGCAAAACAAATGGACTGATACCCCATGTACAAATCCTTTAAGTTCCTAAAGCCTCAAAAATGTCATCCTTGCTCCAAAGTCCTACACCAGATGTTTAGCAGCCTCACAACTCATAGTGCTTTTGGCTTCAGAATAGTTTCCTTGTCCCTGTTAGATTATCAGGTGGCAAAAGTGTTTTCAAAGTTGAGGGTAGCAGAGATACAGGTTTTGAAATGGAAAATTTATGTGTTCCAATCTTCAAATATGTAGACTGCTGATCAGGTGTCTTTGAACAGGATCAGACTGAATTCAAGAAGCCAGAGCTTGTAGGGAGGCTGGTGTGCCTTACTGGGAGACTTTGCCCAGGAAAAACCTTGAGGTGTGGTCTTGTTAGATAAAGTTAGGTCAATAGTGACACGTTATGTCCTAAGGCAGTACTGAAAAGGGAGAGAAGCTCTAGGAGTAACCAGCATCTCTGTGTAGACAGCGCAGGTAAACTTACTCCTCTCCCAGCTGAAAGCTGAGCTGCAGGTGGATGAGGAGGATGGGGACAGTCTGTCTGTCACCATGCAGTCGGGGAATTTGGGTTCTCAGAGTTGAAGGCTCTCTCATTTTGTAGTCCTTGATGTATGTCCATCCTTTTCTTGATGACAGGAGTACTAGTTTCCAGATAAAAAGCAAAGATATCCGTGATATGACAGTGCTCATATTTTTCATAGGCATATTTTCTATGAAAGAATATCTATTTCCATATATTTTTCATATATATAGATATTTTCAGTTTGAAAAAGAATTCACACAGCAGATCAAAATTGCTGACTTTGAATTGCTTGTGCAGATTAGCTTAGTCAGAAATTTGAACTAAATACTAACAGTCTTAAGAGTACCAAAATGAAGCTGAACTATTTTTATTTTTTTTTTAAATAAAAAATACACTTAAGGTGTCTTGGGTTATCCCTACCTTTTCTCTTCTTCAAAGACTGTAAATCAGTATCAAAAAATGGGTTCTGAAGATTATTGTCTTTAAATTAGTTTGATTTTTTTTTTTTTCTTTCAATAAGCTTTTAGTCTATTTAGGTTGAAGGTCTGGATCCTTCTCACTGTGAAAAATTGAGGTGGACTGCCTAAATACCTTAAAGATTTTAAAATAAGAGTGAGAAACCAAAGTTCTTTAGATCTGGTCCTAGTTGCCAGCAAGCAGAGGTAGAGCTCAAGCAGTTGTGGAAGTAATGTATTCATGGGATTCTCAATAACCCAGAAAGTGTCCTATAAATTTCAGCCTGTTTAGGTTACTGTGATGGATGCAAACTTCACAGGAATTAAGCAGCAGTTGTTTTTTTCTGGAAGTTCATTGTTAGATACGTGCTGGGAGAAGATGCATTGAGACAAGTGGCTTGTAAGCAAGGCAGCTTCCATTTTGGTAGCTGAAAACACTGTTGTTGATGTTAATGGTGAGGAACTACATCAGTTTTAGTGAGCACTCCTAAAATCCCCCAATAACTTATACTTTAGCTAAAGACAAATTGATTTAAGCCCAGCATCTCATTTGTTAGTTACTTCATTGAAACAAGAACTTACAAGGCATCGTTGTCCGGTATCTATCAACTTAAGAGGACATCTGAAATCAGTCAGTGGCTAATGAAGACTCTCTACTCGCTGCTGTAGGGTGTTCAGAGCGTGTTTGACTCATCTGTTTGTCACCCTCTGTCTGCAAAGGGGTGGCCTCAGCTCTCTGTAGCCACCTCTACAAAAGGCTGTTGAAAAGAACAAAAAACATGGTAGATACATCCTTACCCAGAGCAGCATTGTCTGAACTAGATAAAAAGAGAGCAAAGGGATGAAATTAGAGTTCTGTATCCAATTCTTAATTAATTTAATTTCCTCTCCATCTTGAAGTTCTCCCTATTGATACTATCTATAGAGCTTAGTCCTTTTCTTTCATTAAAAAAAAAGAAAACAAAATCTCTGTGAGTGGCAGCAGTTGTTTCAGCTCCAGGTGGAAACGCTCTCTCCCATTTTTGTTACTCCAGTACCAAAATCTAAAGTAACATAACTATTGTGAATTGGGATATTAAAGTGGGGAGTGAGCAATCAAAAGACTATGTGACTGCCTGCTTTGCTTTCAGAAAAATTGCCAATTCATGTAATTGGTACCATTTTTCAGTCAGGGCAGTGTGCTGTACAAGATCCTGGTTTAGGAGGGCAGTTTTAATCATAGAATCATAGAATGGTTTGGATTGGAAGGGACCTTAAAGATCATCCAGTTCCAACCCCCCTGCCATCAGCAGGGACACCTTCCACTAGCCCAGGTTGCTCAAAGCCTCATCCAGCCTGGCCTTCAACACTTCCAGGGAGGGGGCATCTACAACTTCCTTGGGCAACCTTGATTAATAATTAATACCTTGATTAGGAACGTAATTCACATTAAAACTCATGGTCAGCACCCTGACAAGTGGTAAAAATGAGAGTGGAGACATGTCCTGAAGGATCAAATTAGTAATGCTGTCTTCCTTCAGGATTGATTTCTCCACTTCAGCATCTTTCATGACAAACAGAAATAACGATTTGTGTAAATGTTCATCAGTGTGATATGGCTGCAAATGGCATTGACTTGTGATAACAACAACATCCAAAACTGAGATGTCAGGAAGAGAGTCACTAGAAAAGATACTTTATCAAATGATCAAATGTCCCATTTTTTACTGTTGGGGTTTTTTTTTTAGCTAGTGGTGGGTGTTTTACCATTTTTATTTCCAATGCTTTGGAGATCTTTCTAAACAAGTCTCTCATTAAAAAAAAAAAAAAAAAAAAAAAAGAAAGAAAAAAGCAAAGTCTGTATGGGCATTGCATGAGCCATTAATTTCCATACGTGTACTTGCGATGAGCCCAGGAAAGCATTCAACTTTGAGTCATGTGTTTCAGTTCTCAGTAACTGCTAGAATAGTAATGTTGGCAGAAGAGTGCCCCTTCAATAGAGGTTTTACTTTTTTTTTTTCTTGTTGTCTCCCTCTTTTCTTTTTATTTTTAGCCACCAGCTAAATACCTCCTGCCAGAACTGACAGCATCAGACTATGGGAAGAAGTGCGTGGTCATTGATTTAGATGAAACTTTAGTGCACAGTTCATTTAAGGTAAGTAAATTCAAAAGCAGTCTCTTGCAACTTGAATCTCTTAGTGAATATAGGAACTTTAAAGCCTCTTAACACATTAACTCGTCTTACAGGCTCTCCCAGGATGCCTGGTAGTTCTCATTGTTACTCCTGTGATTATTCATTCTAATTTAGCTGTTAAGGGGAGTAACACAGACATTGGTTTTGGGGTTTTTTTGTGTTTGTTGGTTTTTTTTATTCTGAGAAAGTCAAACCAACTGCAGGAAGGCTTGGAGGAGTGAGTGACTTTTTCTCTTTAAATGGTAAATATTCCAACCAAGGACCTTTAACTTAACAAGTACAAAACTTGTTGATCTTAAAATCTGGTTTTGGTTTTTGATGTTTGAATGATGCCATAGTTAACCTAGGAGAATGGAAGTTCAGTGTAGCTTTATGCTGCGTAGATGTGCCTTAAATGAGGAGATTTTGGGCACCAGTGTTTGTTGTGCTCTGGTGCTGGAGAAGATTGCTTTCCATGTCAGGCTGCTGACCTGATAGCAGTAAGTGTTTTTAAGTATTTAGCTTTCACAACAGAAGAGCAAATAGCATTTAGCTGTTGCTGATGAGTCAGTCATCTAGTAGAAGCAACTTTTATAACCCTTCAGAATTCAGCATGTGGTGGAAGTAGTGGTATTTTTCTATTGTTTAAGTAGGGCTAAAGTTAGAAGAGAAGAATTCACAAATACAAGTAAGCTACATTGGCTCAGAGTGCTGGTAACATTTCTGAATAGCAAATGTCAGACACGATAAAACATCTGCTAGTTTTATACTTTGATACTGGAGAATTCATGAGAATCAATAATATGTTTCCTTACTAGTAGCAAGAAAGAGTTACCACCAACTTTATAGTCTTCTACTTTTGGTTGCACTCCATTTTTTACTGCTAGCATCAACTCAACATTTTATCCTGCAATATTTAGTTGCCAGAATTTAAATATGCAAACCATAATTCATTTTGTGGTTAGAATTTGGCAACAGCTTGTCTTTGTTGACTTAAAGAAGACCTTATATGGACATACTAGAACAAATACTCCTGTGCCTCAAACTGAAACTACGATTCTTCTTTGTCTTTATTGTGCCTAATGGTATATAACGATTTGTGGTGGCGTACAGGAACCTCTCAACCTCAGTGCCAGATCCTTTTCTTCTACACCCAGACTGAACTTGCACTTGGGAATTTTTCAGGGAGATTGGAAACACAGCTGGATTGAGACGGGAGGGACCATAGAATCATAGGATGGTTTGGGTTGGAAGGGACCTCAAAGATCATCCAGTTCCAACTCCCCTGTCATCAGCAGGGACACCTTCCACTAGACCAGGTTGCTCAAAGCCTCATCCAGCCTGGCCTGGAACACTTCCAGGGAGGAGCAACCACAGCTTCTCTGGGCAACCTGGGCCAGTGTCTGACCACCCTCACAGTGAAGAACTTCTTCCTAATATCTCATCTAAACCTCCTCTCTTTCAGCTTAAACCCATTTCCCCTTGTTTTGTCATTAACTGCCCTTATGAAAAGTCCTTCCCCAGCCTTCCTGGAGCCCCTTCAGGTACTGGGAGGCCGCTATAAGATCTCCCCGGAGCCTTCTCTTCTCCAGGCTGAACAGCCCCAACTCTTTCAGCCTGTCTTCATGTCCTCATGTCTCCATGTCCTCCTAATTAAACGAGAGTCAAAAATAGGAAAGGAAAGCTGAATTTAAAAGTCTAAATTTACATAAAAATAATGAAGTGTTAGCCTTGGCGTTATCTGAAACAGAAAAATAAAAGTTTATTTTCTGAACACTGTGCGTAACTTTGTACTGTGATTTTTGTATTATTTTTTTTTTAATAAAATGAGATTCGATTTAGGTGGTTATTAATTTTTTAAACCATTTTCACAAAATGCATGTTAAGTGGTTGACATAGTGTAAATCCTGTCTTGTAGGATTGAGGTTCACCTTTATTGCAGAGTCTTTTCTTAGTGGACTTGTTTTAATAATCTCATTTATTCAAATGACATTTAATGGGTATTTAAATGATGTTAAATAGATATTTAAGAAAAATCAAAAGGTTATTCTACTTAGTCTTGAACACCGAGTAACGTTTTGTGTTAGGAAAACTGGTCTTTTTTTGTGTGTGAAGTATAGTACCAGGCAACTGTTGGAGTTTCTGCAGTATTGGAGTCTTACAGCTACAATGGCATTATCTGAATGTGAAGCCCTATGATGGGAGTATGTAAAGAAAACCAGGTGTTGGAGGAAATGGCTCGAGTTATTTAGTGGCTGGCACTGTCCAGTGATGCTGTTTGAATTTTGTTCATAAAGGAAAATATTTAAGCTGAAGACAGACCATTGCAGTCTCAAAAATAACAGTGGATTTCCAGAAGAGCAGGGCTTTTAACACCTATATGCACACTGCTCTGCCTGAATAATCAAGTTACATCTGTGGTTTCTTTTAGTTGTATTTTCTTTTTTTTTATTTTTCTTTTTTTTCCCCATTAAAACATGTCTGCTCTACCCAGGCAGGTCCCCACTCAAAAGCTGTAAAAGCACACATAAATTTGTGATTTTTAGTACAAAAGGCTTTATTTAAAACACATGATCTTTTAGAATTCATAATTCTGTTATGAAATAGGCTTCATATTTCAAATGCAGATTTTTTTTATTTATTTTTTTTTTAACACAACCAGAGAGGCAGAGTATTTAAAATGCTCTTTTATGAAAGCAGCAACATCTGAAGGAGGGTAATTCTTGCGTTCTTATGCCCCTGCAAATTTGTGAAGCTTTAAGGAGGTACTAGTCTTTCATGTTAAGTGCATATTAAAGGAATAAAGTTTGGGGTGCTTTGGCAAGAGTAAAAAAGGAATAGTTAGACACTATAGTTATCATTCCCATCATAAAACAATAATAGAAACAAAAATCGTAAATTCTTAAATCAAGGAGATGTAAACACAGTTTTGTATAAAATGAATCAAACCACATGCAAGTCTGGAATGTAGTCAGATTCAAAACTGGCTGTGAAACACTTTTAGAACATTTAAAACTCTGCAGCTTTTTTATGAACTGGAAACAGTTCTAACTGAAGTTCAGCTTTTCAGTGGAAATACATTGTCTTCTTCCACGCTCTGCCTCTGTGGTTTTCACCTGAGACTTGTACGTGCTTCACGTGTGCAACCCCAGAAACCTTTATATCCATCAAATTGGTGCAGACTTTTCTCTTTCCCATGGTGATGGAGCACAGAACCCCAGTCCACTCTGTCTTCCTTATCGCTTGTGCCATCAAGAAAGCTACGTAGTACCTAAAGTACAAGTACGGGAAACAAATAAGTAGTTACTAGGAGTAGTTTGGTTAGTGTTACAAAGTCTAAGGGTTGAGGGTTTTCTGTTAGCAAAAGTTGAGTTGTCTAAACAGAATGTGGTTTTCTCTGACGTCTGGTTGGTGTTGATCCTGTTAAGAAAGTTCAGTGATAGCTTTATTTTTATCAATGTGCTTCAAAAAACCTTTGCAACTTGCAGTGACCTATTCTTTTTCTGCTGCTACAGAGTATTTTATCTTGCTGAAGGGAGTCATGCATATATAAATTCTTCAAGTGCGTGCACGTCTCTTCAAAGCATGCATGGAGCTGGCACCCGCTTGAAAACTTCAGTGACTGAGTCTTATTGACAGTTCATTTGGGTTTCTCTTAAGGTGAAGCTTCAGACCATTTTTGTGTACCTGTTCTCTGGCTATTAGAGGTGCTGCGGAGTATTTGCTCTGTCTGAGGGGCTTCATGCAGGTAATAGATTGGAGCTTCCCCTCCGTCCTGTTTCACAGGTAGAAAAATTGCTTGATGTCAGCTAAAAAAAAAAAATCTAGGTTGTATCTGTGGGTATTTGAGGAATTCTTTAGATTGTACTAGCACTGTGGTCATCTACAGGATGGAGTTTTCCAGCATCTGGAGGTTTGCTTGCCCATACTGGTTGGTCAGGACGAGTAGATTCAGTGTAGCTTCTCATTTGCCCTCTGACACAGCACTTGCAGGTGTCAGATCAAAACACAGAATCATAGAATGGTTTGGGTTGGAAGAGACCTTAAAGCTCATCCAGTTCCAACGCCCCTGCCAGCAGCAGGGACACCTTCCACTAGACCAGGTTGCTCAAAGCCTCATCCAACCTGGCCTTCAACACTTCCAGGGAGGAGCAACCACAGCTTCTCTGAGCAACCTGGGCCTGTGTCTCACCACCCTCACACCAAAGAATTTCTTCTTAATAATCTCATCTAAATCTACTCTTGTCCAGTTTAAAGCCATCACCCCTTTTCTGCCACTGCCTGCCCTTGTCAGAAGTTCCTCCCCAGCCTTCTTGTAGGTCTCCTGCATCACGTTTTCCTTATTACTTCACTGAGAGAGACTGTTGCCGTCTGTATAAGTTCTTAGAGTCATTTTGCTCTCCTCACAGGAGGGTCGTTTGACAGTGGAATTAGAATCTCATTTTTTCAGGGAATGGGATCAAAGTGACACTATCAGGCTAATACTGCAGGATTCTTTTTTCCTACCGTTTTTCACAGAGCACCTGTTTAGACTCACTAGTTTGTATTGTGCTTATCAGTCTCTTTACCTTGGCTACTCCTCTGCTTTCTTAACACCCCATCACCCTCTCCAACAGATTTGAAGGCTGTTTTCTAGTCTTAAAGATTCTTCAGGGGCACCTCCTTGGTGGTACCTGAGATCAGTCTCTTGCCTGATCCAGAAAACCAGGTGGGAAAGTCTGTGTAAGTCTGCTAGTGCTGAGTAAAGATGTTTTCCAGCCTTAGTAATGCCATACCAGTTACCAGCCAGACTCTCCAGCCTTCATTTAAGGCTGTTATCCATGAGGCATGTTGTCTGTTCATCAGTCCTGTTAAAACTATTTGTCAGCTCCGTGTCTTGGCCATTTCCAAGCTGCAGATCATTGGGTGAGTTACAAACTTCAGACAGGCTTGTTTACATGTTTTGTTGGGGTTTTTTTAAATCACAGACATAATGCAAGAGCCGTACCAAAGGATTCTGCCAAGTTTGATGTACATTTGAACCAGTAAACATTGTTAGCAGTGTGTTCCCCAACCACCACTACTGCCTAGCCAAGATTAGACTGTGTATTCTTAAACTGGCTGCAAGGACACTTTTTTTGCTTTCCAAAGTAATTTTACTTGACCAGCAGTTTTTTCACAGTAAGTTTTAAGAAATAAGTTCTATTCAACAGGCTAGAAGAGTAGATTCAAGGACTTGGACAGAGTGTGCCTGCTCTTCCCATTTGAATTAAAATGCAGTTTTACCTGATTAATTTGATTGGTAATGCATGTTCTTGAGGTATCACATCTTGAGAATCATGTAACTATACAACTGTAGTCTTGTTGCAGCTTGTTGCAGCTCTTGATTCAAATATAACCTTTAGGTATTACTTTTACCACTGTCTTTATTTTAAATTAATTACTAATTGATGACCCAGAGCAGAATATGCGAAGCAAATAGCTGAATTTCTTTGTCATCGTCCACACAGACTTGATGAAAGCATTACCCAAATAGATTTTTATCCTGGTAGTGGGAGTTATTCAAGCAGTAAAGCGTATTACATTGTATGAAGCTTAAAAAGAGGAGGGAAGAGGGAAACACAGTACCCGGTGAATAGGGTTGCGTAAGGCTTCTGACTCGTGTGTGCAGAGGGCACACACGCAGGGTGGATTTGTGTAATCAATGGTTATTAACTTGTTCCTGAGAAGTAAGTACTCTTTTCTTTTACGCCTCTTGAGATTTTTTTTCCCTTCTAATGATCTTTTTAATGTTGATTTATTTCCTTGTCATTCTTTCTAGCCAATTAGCAATGCTGATTTCATCGTTCCTGTTGAAATTGATGGAACCATACATCAGGTAAGTGCTGTTGTTCCTCTGGTAGTGGAACTGTCCTCAGTGTAGAGTGTTAATCTTTCTCCATTTGCTACTTTACATTTGATAACTTGTCCTTTTGCAAAATACAAAAGTTGTGTTCTCTGGAAGGTGTCATCCTGCCAGGCATCCCTCTTTGATCAGGTATGAAGTTACTAACTACTAAGTCTCAGTTTTAACTTTTTCCAGAATATCTCTCTCAGGACTTCAGTAGTTCACTCTTTGTCAATTTTAAAACAATTTCAAACAAGATCTAATGATGGTTTTCCAAAGATTGCTAGGCTCAGAAGAAACTACTTGAATACTGCATTTCCCATTCCCTCCACAGACAAACAGGACATAAGTTGGCTTTAATTTCTGTTGATAGTTCATATGGACAAAGTTTTATAAAAGTATTAAGGAATAACAGACATTTCTTCATTTTTTTTTGTAGCAATCTATGTTTAAGTTCTGTCCTCTTTTCTTTCTGAAAGTAATTTAAGTTCCTCTAATAGGACTTTTTATATGCTTCACCATCTTTAAAAGGTCTGGAGAAAATTGCCAGGAGATTGATTTTTATGTCTTATTCTTGAAGAACTTCACTTAAGACTATGAAATGGTTTTCAGTAAATGCAAAACACCCATAACTTGAAAATCAGTCTCCTTCATGTATCTTAGATTGGTGTCTTTAATCAGTAGTCATTTCTGAAAAAGTTAAATGAAATAAATTAGAGTGCCTTAAATTCTCCTTTTCAGACAGACATTAAAATTCTTGCTGGAGACGGGTTTTACTGGTTAATGTGAAGTTGAGCCGTTCTGATGTGTGAATCTTGCAAATTGTTTGAAACATCTTTTGTTGGTAGTTGTCAGTTAAAGATAATGCAGTTACTGAGTTGCAAATCTTCCCTGGATGTAATTGAATGGAGATTTTAAATACTTTAATTTTTGAGATGTTGTCTTTTATATGGATTATTTCTACTTGGACAAATAGATTTGTATTTTGGTCTTAGAACAATTGATAGAACATAAAGTTAATTCATAATTTTGTTTGATTTCCTGTGATGAAAACCATCCATGTAATTGTCACTCTTAAAATAATTACTAAACATGTCAGTGGACTGAAACATGTCTTAAAGTGATAGTTTTGGGGAGTTTCTATACTGTGCCTGGTTTATGTAGAAAAATTTAGTGTCTAGTATCTGTAATGTTCACCAGAGCTGAATGCTTAAAACATGTTAGTGAAGTTTTGTGAGATTTATGTTGTGATATTGTCTGTCCTCATTTCATGTTGTGTTTGGTGCTCTAATGCAGATATTTTCTCTCCTAAAACTTTCTGGAATGCTTTTGAATGGCAATAAAATAGGTTGCCTAATAATTTTGAATGGTTTAGGATTGTGATCACTTAGCTTGTCAAGTTTATATATTTACATTTTGAATCAAAACTCAAATAGAAGACTGTTTGGGCTTTAGAGTAAAGCACTTCAAAAGCCTGTTGCTTTTCCATTTCCTGCTGCAAACTTTCAGATTCTTCATCAAACATAATACAGTTAGGCACTCAAGATGATTCTGTACGTCAAAGGGAGTGGATTTGTCCATACCCTAACCATGACTGGGTGAAAGGATGCTCTTGACAGAAAAGGTCAAGTGAAGTTAGTCTCTGACTGTGCTTTGCTGGGGATTTCTTGTGTAATTTTCAAGGAAATTGCTTAATCTCTTTGTATTTCAAGTTCTTAATCTCTAAAATAGGTAAAAATTTCAGCTTCATCTGGGTGGTAGAAATGAAGTTAATTGTAAGGTGTTTGTGATTCTTGAAGTAAAGTTTATTTATACAGTATGCAGAATAGGCAAAGTCCTAGATTCCTGTTCATAATCACCTCTGCAGGCAAAGTAATGTACTAACATCCAGCAATATTTAAAAAAAACAAAACTATAATAATCTAAAGAGTGAAAACAGACATTTGGGCTTAGTCTGATGTGCATTAACACAGGCTGTAGAGCTTTGACAACCGGTTCCCACTTCAAATCTGTAATTTTTTATTAACTTAAGGCATAAACTGAACCAATATCAACAATTTTTGTTATCTGCCAGAATCTGTCATCTGTATAATGCTTCTCCATTTTCTTAAGCAGTTTATATACTCAAAGATTAATCATTGGCATTGGGAATTACTTCCACCTGTTTAATGTATCACGGGATAGGTGAAATGTTGTGGAACCATACTATCCATAGTACGTATCCCTACCTGCTTTACCAGTAAGACTGGTATCTTACCAAGCAGGAGATTGTCTGACAGTGTTGTTGTACTTGAACTCTGCCTTAGACAGAACCCCATGGATAACAAATGGAGAACATCATGTCAGAATTGCTCATTCTGAAAGAAATTTGAAATTATACAATATTCATATACCAAAAATACAAACTGTGGCAAATTCAACTGCTGTACACTTGAAAGAGTTTTGAGACTCATTTATCTAACAAATTTTGTTCATGGTAAATGTAATTTTTTGTTGTGCAACAGAGGTATTCAAAAAACACTGTCTTTAGGGAGTTTCTTTTCCCTCATGTCATTTATAATCCAAAGGTCAGAGGCACTCTTGTTCTTCCATAGGGAGGACAATTCAGATCATCATCTTAAAGGGTACTTGGATAAACCAGCTTCCCTAGATTAAAAAATAACTTTTCTGAACACCCCTGGTCCCTCTCCCCATTTTTTCTTCTCTAGCTTAATTTACCTTGTCTTTAGAAAGGATTTGTCATTTTATTTTAGAAGGCGATAACTCTTGCGTGGAGGTACCTCTCTGTTGTGAGTCTTTAGATGCCTGCAGAGCCTGTGCCCATCTATGGGACAGCTAAAGTTACAGGAGATGAATCCCACGCTTTGTGTTGGAAAAGATGGCACAGATACAAAAGGGCAGTTTTGATGCAAGCTGACACTCTTCTGGCCAGTTCTCTCATTTCTCTCTGGTTCTCTGAATAAAAGGAAATTAGAGCTGGTCCCCTGTTAATAATACCAAATTATAAGTGAGAAACTGGGTGAAGTCCAGTGAAATGTGTTGCAAGTGAGAGTGCTCTTTAAAGGAAGTTTATTGAGGGTGAAAGTAGAGGCTGGAAAAAAGATGTTCAACCAGTTTTGATACCTTTGACGTAACTTCTGCAAGAACCCGTCCTCTCTTTTGGAGTGTGCTTCCCATTGAACAAGTGCAGAGCAATCACAACCCTCAAATGAGAAACCATACGTTAAATACAGCTTTAATCCCCCACGGGTAAAGGTCTTTAGGTTATGGTGGTCCTTTGTCTTCTATCCAAACGGACTTGCAGTGCCTTTGTGCCTTACTGCCAGCGTCAGAGAGTAAAGAGGACAGCCAGGAAGAATTTGATTTTATGTTACTTGGAATTTCATTCTTGAATATAATTTGTTTATTAAGTGAGTAAAACTAGGTTTTAAGTGTGGGTTTGGGGGGTTTTTTTGTTGAGTTTTTTGTTTGTTGTTTGGTTTTTTTTTTTAATTTAATTAACAGTTGCTTATTTTTAGTTGTTGAAAGCTAAAGCAATGGTTGGCACGTATACTTTGGATGTAATGAACAAAATGGGTTTTTATTAGTGGGGGAGGAAATGCTGTCCAAACAATAAACTTTCTTTTTAAAGGACAAAATGAATTAATTTTCTTACAGAAGGCTGTGACCTGGTTCAAGTAATCCAGGATAGGCTGTATCCATTCTAACTGGCCTATTCTTGGTTACTTGCACTGGGAGGCAACCACAACAGCATGAACCAGAAAGACGAGGCTCAAGGACGCGTGTTATTTTCTGCTGGCTGTTAAGAAGATGCACCCAACCCACGAAACAGGAGATTGCAGGAGCTTGAGTTGTCATGGGCACATTTCTTTGTCATTTCTTGAAGATTTCATTTCTGTAGAGTTGGTTTTGAAAGGCAATTCTTTGCATCCTATTTAATTGATTAAAATTGAGCTGGGGTTTCTCTTTTGGTTTACAAATACTGAGTCTTTTTAGGTTAAGACTGCTTTGAGGTATAGAAAACGTATGTGGAAATACCAAATGCTTGAAGACAATTAAAGATAATTACTGTGTTCTGCCTTTAGCAGCTGTAAGTACAGAATCCTGTGAAAACATGCCTAGTGCCTGATTTGTGCCTTAACGTTTTAAGAGTAGGATTCATTTAAAATAATTTTAAAAAAGACTGTATTCCTCTAAATTCTGACTGTGATAAGGAAGAAAT
This sequence comes from Antrostomus carolinensis, assembly GCF_000700745.2. Taxonomy (NCBI): domain Eukaryota; kingdom Metazoa; phylum Chordata; class Aves; order Caprimulgiformes; family Caprimulgidae; genus Antrostomus; species Antrostomus carolinensis. The sequence continues at coordinate 35,287 of NW_010332186.1, forward strand.
TAGTGAGCACACACAGAAAAACTGGAGGGATTTTTTTATAATGCCCTGAAGACAGTATATAAATCTCAGAAAAATGCCAGGAGCCAGTTAGTCTAGGGACTTAAACTGAAGACATCAGGCAACGGAGGAAAAAGCCAAGCCACAAATAACCATGCGGCATTGAGATGCAAGTCCAGCCACCAACAAAGTAAAGGGGAAAAAATTCCAAATGAGGAGGAAGAGGAGAAAAGAGCTGCACTGTCAGCTGAAGAAAGCTTTTTATGTGAAGTAAACCAAAGAGATTTTGTAGCCCAGGATACCAGTACACTTGCAGTTGGTTCCAGAATCTAAGTAGGACTTCTAGAAAAAAATACAAAACCAAAAAACTTCAAGGGGAATAACAAACATGATTATTAAGATACATTGTTCTGCAAAAAAACCAACCCCCAGTGGTTTAAACAAAAATATAAATAATATTTTTTTTAAAAAAGGAGGGGGATGTCTAGAGGTGAAGGAGTTGGGGCTTTTTAGAGAGGGAGAGAATTTAGGGAAAAAATTGGTGAGATCTCATCTGAACAGATCACATTTATTATTAATAAGGTGTTTTACCTGAGGAACAAATCTTTTGGCCAGAGCCCAGCAGGTAAGGTTTAAGGCAAAACAGCAAGAGAAGCTCAAGTAGAGGAGATTCAGGGTGCTTTGTGGTGGATCAGGAGATCTGAACTGCCAAAAGGAGATGATACAACTTAAAATGCTTTGTGCTTACAGTTAATAATGACTAGTTGCAATATTAGGAGACCTACAAATTGCCAAAAGAGCACATATTGCAAATACTTGCTTTTATAAGCCCACTCTTGTCCGCAAGCCTGTGGTTAAGGAGCTCTGGGTCTGTAGCTGCTGGGTTGGTTTGCTCTACGCTCTCTTTATGGAGGAGGTGGGTTATGTTGCAAGCAGCAAAGTTCATATCCTTGGCTTGGAGCTCCTGATTACATTCCAAGTGGAAATACTTCACCAACGCAGGCATAGATAGGGATGGAGAGCAAAGAGAATTCTCTTGCTGTGGCTGAAAACTCTACATTTTAAAAGGGAAATTTAATACTAAAATCCAGCACTTACTGTCCAAGAATGAATTAAGACTCTGGGGTATCCATTTTGTGCCTTCAAAAATAAATGTAGGAATAAAATTTAAGGCTAAAGAATTAAGAATTTCCTTAAAAACTATGGAGTTAAGGAGTAACTCGCATCCTGCTATCTTTTTTTTTTTTTTATCTATAACTGGCAAGTCGGATAGGCTCTTTCTGAATACCCAAATGCAGAGGGACTGCAACTGTCTGTCTACCTGTGTCTTTAAATATTTGAAGATAGAATTTGGAAAGGACATACTGCAGAACAACTTTGTGTAGTAAATTTAAGTGAAAAATTAATTGCATTGTTATATGAGAGGAAATTACTTGGTTTATGCCAAGCGAAATACAGGAGACTTTATTGTAATTATCTGTAAAGAGAACAGTTTGAAGTACATCTATTAACCGTCTTTAATTGATAAAATGTCACATTTATTTGATTGCTTAGGTGCTGCTGCGGTTGTTTAAAGAAGTAAAAAATAAATCTGGGTTGTAAATTGTTATCTGTGTCAAAGTTTGAATGTACTGTTTGAATTTGAGGGGCCAGAAACAGTTTAGTTAAGCTTCATATGAATAACTTAAAGAAGATCAAGTCTTCATGCTCTGAGCTATGTGCTACATAAAGTGGAAAAGTAATTAACATTTTTGCTTTAGTCATTAAGGTACAGCTCCATCATATATGTTTTTAATAAAATTCTGCTTTCAGATTTAGGTTTTCAATTTCAGGTCTCTATTACACTTTTTTTTTTTCCTTCTTTTGCTAAAGGCTTTAATTGTTACGCTTCAGTTCAAGCTTGGCAATTCCTTATTTTTCTCCTTCAGGTTTTTTCTCTTCGTGCCTTATGTTTTTTACCTCTTTATTAATATGAATCTAGTAAAATACATACAATTAATATAGTTCTATGTATCAAAGAAAGAAATTCCTGAACAGTCTAGGAATTCTTCCTGAATTCAACTATATGCCAAACTTCTCCACTTCAAATTTCCAGTATTAAGTATTATTTGCCAAAGGAAGAAGATAAAATGCTGCCAGTGTTTTCTCTCAAACTACTAATCTGAGTGCAAACAAGATAGATAGATAAATATTTTTCAAGGAAACTCCCCTCTTTAGCTTCCCAATATATTGTGAACTACTTGTAAACTTTCTGAGCAGCGGTTATCTTATCTTGGTATTTTCTGTGAACGTAAATCATCTTGCTTGCTCTGAAAAGAGAGGCCAGGAGGCTTTAATATTTATTAATCAGGTTGTTGACAGTAGGCAGCCAAGCTGTGCCTGTATGGTTGTCAGTGCAAAAAAGGCAGGATAGCGTTGCTGAAACCAGGCTGCTCAAGAGGAGAGAGATCCTGAGTATTTACCGTCTTTATGGCAAGGTCACAGGAGATGTTGTAGATCTTGCCACCAAATTTGGAAAGCAGCGTTTGCTAGACATTCTGCATGGTGTTAAGAAGGGTTTTGGTGAAAGCTCTCTGCAGAGCTGGATGACTGATTACCATCCATAGTGAGATACAGTACTTAGCACCTGGAATTTAAAAAATTAAAGAGTTGGCCATAGGAAGAAAACAGTTCCCTATTGTGTAATTCCTGTTGTCATAGAGGTTTCATCAGATTTATTCCTTCTATAAAGTCATTTAGGACTAAAAACACCAGCACCAAAATCGTTCTGGTTGAGAGATCTGTACCCTGGCTTCTTGAGAAGCCCTACTGTCTCTCTTTGCCTTTAATGAGATTTTTCAAGAAGCACCACTCCAGATGATGCACAGGACTTGCAGTTGCATAATCAGCATGGGTCTTGGCAGCCCATGCATTCAAATTTCTCATTATTGGCTGTTTACTTTTATCTTGTGTCCTTTTTTTTTTTCTTTTTAGCATTTCATTTGAACTGCTTCCATGCTAACTTTTGTTTCTTCAAGTGTTAGGATTACAGGGATGTTTGGGGATCGTTTTATATCTTTTTTTCCTTTTACCTTAGACACCATTCAACCTAAATAGTCACTGTCATTCCAGGTTTATGTATTGAAACGACCACATGTGGATGAGTTTCTTCAGAGGATGGGAGAGCTCTTTGAATGTGTACTCTTCACAGCCAGTCTAGCCAAGGTTTGTTCCTCTCTTCATCTCATTAGCCTGTATGGTGCTGGTCAGTGGACTTTTGGTTGGGTTTTCTATGGATAATTATTTCCACAGTTGGTACAATCTTAATTTTTCCCCTTCTTTTCTGCTTCTTTGTCTGACAGTGTGTACTTTGTCTGCTAGTGTGTGGGTAAGTGTTTCCATGGTAACACCATCACATATGGGCTTGTCTCATAATGTAGCCTCCATGCATTGCTCATAATGCCAATATGAAAGGCTTACAAGTTACCATGGTTATAGTGAGAAATTAGAACAAATAGCCTGTGAGTAAAGCAGTATATTAAAGCTGGGCATGAAATAAAATACACTGTATTTAATGCTATCTACATGATCAACCAGTGATTCAGAAATTTACTGCCTGTGAAAATTGGGAACACGTTTTTGTTGTGTCAAGGTGCAATTCAATCTGGAGTTAGAAAATCAGACATTCTGTAAAGCTTGAAACATCAACAGGAATATTTTGTGCCCTCTGGTCTCCAGTAGCAGTAGTACCTCTTGGGTAGTTTTGTGGTAGACATTACAGTAGTAGACATCTTAAATTCTTCACTTCTTTCAATGTGTTGTATTTGTGGTGTCTCGTTTGTAAAATTATATTGGTTATTTCTAAATAATACTCTAGCATAGTAAACTTTTATTCCAGCCTAGTGTAGAGATGGTGGAAAGGGGACAGGACCCCCTCTGATCTGCTATAGTGCTATCTTAGCAGAAGATTCTACCCTGCGCTCTGCTTACCATGTTGTGTTCAGCCATATTGTAAAAATCCTAAATAATTGGAAGAATTTAATACTGCAGTTAGATGTCTGGCAGTTTTCATAGTCAAGAGATAGTTGATTTCAACATCAATTTTGTTTCTCGGTTTAAAATATTAGAAAATGGTAACTCCTATCCAGCAGAAATAAGTTATAAATGCCATTTTCAAGTACATGGTTATTTTGTGTTCTGGTTTATTTGGATACTTTTCTTTGGAGAGTTTATATCAATTGTTGGATTCTGAGCTGTGCCTCACCTAAAGTATCATCTTACACATAATGTGAGAATTTCCCAGTATTGTACATGGGTGTTTTTCTTAATAACTTCTTTGTCTATCTGTTACTGCCCAATTATGCAATTTGGTAACCTTAAGATTCTTACTGACCCAGTAGCTCTATGGGCATTGTTTGAAAAAGCTACATTGAGCTCAGATGCCTTCATTGCAGTTTATCTTCAGAGGCACATGAAAATGAATCAGCTGTGGAAATGGCTTCATAGAGATTTTCTGTTAGCATTGGTTGGGTTTATGGTAATGTTAGGTGAGATCTCTGGATCCATCAGCTTCTAGGTAACTTCTAGGTTAACTGTATATTGGCCCTAAGAATAAAACCTAATCAATAAATCACAGAAAACATTAAAGTGCAAGTTAGCTTTCCAGAGAAAGATAGCAGTCCTACTTTTGCATTATCTCTCTGTTAATCACTTCAGGTTTGCAGGCATGTAAGTTAATTAAGAAGGAGCAGGGAAGGAAATAAATCATAGAATGGTATGGAGAAAGGGCATTTTATCTGAAATTATTTTGTGTCCCTTCTTTGTGTAGTTCTGTCAATTAACCTCATTTGCACATTGCTAACTTCATGTTTCTAATTTCTGTTTTTAAGTATGCAGACCCAGTAGCCGACTTACTGGATCGCTGGGGTGTGTTCAGGGCAAGGCTCTTTAGAGAATCCTGTGTTTTCCACCGAGGAAATTACGTGAAGGATTTGAGTCGACTGGGACGTGAGCTGAGTAAAGTTATTATAGTAGATAATTCTCCTGCATCTTACATCTTCCATCCTGAAAATGCAGTAAGTATTCTTAGTATCTGAAGTACTCAAGCATAACTTTATCTTTCTGGTTCTTGCCCAGACTTTCTGATTCAGAAAATAGCCTTTCAGAACACTTCACTTCTATTAGTTTCTCTATTTTCTTAGACTGCAGGTAGGTTCTGGTATTTGCTGCCAAATGGTGAAAGGACTAGGGCAAACTGATCTTGATGGTGTGTCATATTCATGACTGTTCATCTGCTTTCAGATTTAGCTTTTGGCATGAAGTCCATCAGTTTTGAGAAATACCAATCAGTATTTTGAGAAATACCAATCAACCTGAATAACTAACCTAGGTCTAAAAAGTGAAGCTACCCTCCAGTATAGTTTTTGTTCTTTAGAGTGGTGATTACAGAAAGGATGGTTTACTTGAACTGCTTTTGGTACTCCCATCATTTTTCATTGTGTGAAATGAAAATATTTGATTAGACAAGATAATTAATATTTTACTGGTAACAATCTGAGTTCTGTATTCTGCGGCTAAATGGAAAAAAAAAAATCAAGATGCTGTTGTGTTGTTAAGCTTCTCCTTGTAAGTATTTTTGTAATAACTCACTTTGTAATTAGAAATATGAGTTAACAAGTTCATCAGGTTTTAGGAGTAAGGATAAAAGGCAGGCAACAGTACTTCAAGGGAGAATAATTAGAAGCAACCTGCATTTCCACTGTGTGTTTATCAGCTCCAGAAGCGAAGATGGAATGGTCTGGCACTTGCTCCATCCATTGCTGCAGTCAGTACAGATACTCACATCTGTTTTATAGCTGCCAGGATAGCAAGCTGGAACTCCCCTTAGATCTTCTGACTTTTAAACAACCAGGCTGTGCAATGCTTCCTTTGATGTTTTTAGGCTGCCTTTTTTGTGAACTGTTAAAATTAACATAGGAATTTTTTATCAGAGACACTGTTCTAAATGGTCCTGCCTCTCCAGAATAGCACTGATTTTTTTTTTTACATGAGCTATTTATCTTGCAGTAGTCAGCTTTTAAATTCAGATCCTTATAGTGTGATGCCTTAAATGATTGGGTGAAATCATTTTTCTGGTTGGTGCCACACATGGTTTAAAGTTGCTTTTTTTAATAACCAGGAGCTGTAGCTCTAATTTACGTTCATGGTTAAAATTAAAAACCTGATCCAGATCGTCATTTGGTATCTTGGAATTTAGTGCCAAGAAAATAATGAGCTGTAGAAATTTGGGATATGAAATTAAGAGCCTTGTCAGAGTGGTTTAATCATGTATAGAAAAGTGCTGCTAGCTAACTGATATTCGAGTCTCTGCAGAAACCAAAGCTTGTAACAAGATCCAAGATAGTCTTTAAAAAGACCTCAGTATACTTCCACAGAGAAGATACACAGAACTCCTTTCCCAAATCCAGAACATGTATTTATGAAGTGTTATTATATACATTATTTTCTGAAACTGCTCTCAAAGTCTTGTATTTTAATTGGAGAACTGTTCCATACTCGCTGTTTAAATATTTCCTCCACAACCTCATGCCAGAAGGGGTTGTTGCTGCATGCCTGTGTTTCATGACTCACACTGATAATACTTAGAGGGGGGAAAAAAAAGACTTGCCCATAAATAAAGTGTCAGTACAGCTTCATAATCTGTGTCTAGTAGGTGTCCCTGCTCATGGCAGGGGGGTTGGAACTAGGTGATCATTAAGGTCCCTTCCAACCCAAACCATTCTATGATTCTATGATCTTCCTTCCAGTTTATTCTGAATATCAAGGAGGCAAAGCAAATGGAGCTACCCAGTGTTGGGTCACGTGGGTTACCTGGACATGCAGAAGATCAGCTGCATATCAGCTGCTGTACAGTTGGATTTGGGGTTGATGTTACTTACTAGAAAATGTGGACCTGAACCTGGTACTCCACCTGAATGCTGATGACCAGCAATTTGCCTTACTGTGAAGGCAATGAGTATTCCAGGCCATGGACACAGACAAAACTCGCGTGTTCTTCACATAATGAAGTCATCTTAGTTGGTTTGTTGGTTGCTTTGTTTCAGGTGCCTGTGCAGTCCTGGTTTGATGACATGACAGACACAGAGCTGCTAGATCTTATTCCTTTCTTTGAAGGACTAAGCAAAGAGGAAGAAGTTTACAGTATGCTTCATAAACTCTGCAACAGGTAGCCCTTAACTTTGACTGACTTCTGCTACTAGATTGCAGTTGCTAGAGGCTGTCTTCATCTTTTTCAGCTCTTTCAAATGTAAGCTTTGGGGAAGTCACCCCTGTCAGAAGTGCTACTCTTGATCTTCCTGTTACATTGGACACGAAGGACAATCATGAGTGATGCTATTAAGCCTTCAGAAGCCTGACTCCTAAGGTCATGTGTTCAGACTACTTTTTTAAAGGAAAAAAAAAAAAAAAAAAAAAAAGAAGCTATTCTAAATGGGACTCTTTTAATGAATTTCATAAATGGACATCTTTTACTGGATCAGCTTTTCTTAAAACATGCCAAAAAAAGAAGCTTGTATTTCAGCAGTTGAATTTCTCTCCCTTTCTTCCCCTCCCACTATGCAGACAATTTTACCCCCCTGCTTAGAGCAGTTGACCTGACTCTGAATTTTTTCTTACAGAATGAAGTGCCTTTTTGAATGTTATTTTAAGATAAAAATTCATTTTTGTATAAGACGTATTTCCAGACATCTTTTAGTCTTGTATTGTCTAAATGCTTTAAAAGGAAAAAGGAAAAATTTTATAGAGCACTGTAATATATAACAAAGGAAAAAGTTGAAACAAAGATGCTGGGTTCCTGTCTCCACAATGACATTAAGTTGTATTACATTTTGTCATGCTCAGAAGGTTTAAGCGTTTGTGGGAGGGGTGATTTGGGTTAATTACATGGTTGTTTCACTGATACGATTTTGGGCACAGTTTTGAACATATCTGCAGTTGTTTGAGTATTAGGGAATGATGGCATTGAGAAAATAAGGTGGCTGATATAGATCTAAAGCACCTTTTATTCTAGACAGATGAAGTTCTATTGTCTCTGCTTACACACAACTGCCATGCCTCTCGGTTTTTTTGGAAAACCATTATCTTGGGAGAATGAGGAGGAGATCTATTTATTAGTTTAAGATTCTTTTCTTAAAAAAAAACAACAACAACAAAAAAAAAAACCCAACACAAACCCATCTGGGTGAGCTGGATCTGTACTGAGCTGTTTGGAGTACTTTTTTCTTTTAATTGCTGCTACTGTATACTCACCAAATGGAGTTGACCATCGGCTGTTAAACTGTTTTTGCCACTGTGCCTGTGCTATGAAACATTTTCTGTAAGCTGCAAACTTGGGCAATAAATAAAATGCAGGCTTTGTAACCCACCCCTAGGTATTAACCCCACAGTATCTGATATACCACAGAACTCAGTTAAAGGTGACCTGAAAAGGATATTTTTTGGTTTTTTTCTTTTAAATTGGGATGAAGCCCTCTCCTTTCTTGGGTATATAAAAATGCAAAAAGTATTTTTCCCACATTTCTAATTTGTATTTCTCTTTCCCCAAGGTGTAAGGTGCAGACTGGGAGCTTTATTGAGGCTTGCTAGAAGGGCAGAAGTTGGTAGCCTAGACTAAAAGTGGTCCTCTGGCTTTGGAGTTGAGTAAGCCTCATCTCTGAACCTGAGAAGCTACTTAGCATCATCTGTAGTGTCACAGGTACCCTTTTAAAAGAATAACTTTTAAATATTTGAAGCCTTTGAAGAACAAGGCACATCTTTTCTTTTCTTTTTTTTATTCCCCCCCTCCTTTCCAGTGTCACCTTTTAATTATTTTCTGCACCAGAACTCTCCAAACATAAAAATTACAGCTATGTTTGGCTGACATCAGAGAAAACTAAGTGGAGTAGTTGGTGCTTCTAATTAGCCTCGTGCTAAATTCTGAGTAGTAGATCCCCCTTTTCCTTTTCTATTTTTCTTGAAAAGTCCTAACAACTTGGAAAAAAAAAAATAATTTTTGTGAGAGACTTGGATTGTCATCCTTGTCTAAAGCATTGGTGAAGCAGCTTAACAAATCCATTCATAGAAGGGCAGGCCAGCCTACACAGGCAGTGAGGAGATTGTCGTAGGTGCAGTATAAAACTGAAAGATGACTTGCCCCCCTTGCAGCGCGGCTGTTCACCGCCTCTGGTAGCGAGGGGATGTTAGAGGCAGTCCCGTGACACTCGTGAGTCTGTACGGCATCACCGTTTTGTTTTCTTACCAGTTGGCATTACCTTAGTACTGTATAATTCTGTGCCACAACGAAAGACAAAACTGTCACGTTAAAAAACAACAACAAAAAAAAACAACCAACAAACCTACATTGTTGAAAAAATGTTTAAAAAAAGACGTATGGATTCTGGTTAGTCCATTAACGTTTTACTTTCAGTTTGAGATTGTTTAATTTTGTATTTGACTTCAGAGAAATGAAACTGTAAGCTGCCAAAAAAGTTGTTCTCTGAGCAGTATTTTCAACTGTGTTTGTAGCTTCGAGGCTTCAAAGACAGTTTGCAGGGAAGTATTCAGGTTGTAGTTAGTTGTGCAGGTATGATAGGAATGGCTGAAAAAATTCAAAGACTTTCTCACTAGCATTAGACCAAACAATCTTCCAATTAGACAATAAATAACCCCACCGAGACATTGCCATTTAATGGTTGTGACCTGTTGTAGGTGAGACAAACCATGTCATTCGTTTGCATTTATGAAAGCAGTGATTTCATGAACCAGTTGCCTTAAGTCTGTGAATGAATGTTGATTATTAAAGTGTCTTGTATTGTTTTAAAATCCACATATAATGGACAACTGAACTTCTGCACCAGCTTCTGGAAGAACGGTTCTGATAATGTTCTGTACGTACTTGTTCTGTATTGTTTATTTTGGCTTTGGAAATCCACAAATTAAAAAAAACCCTAAAACTTATTTTAATTTAGTACAGCATTAAAATTACACTTGGTGATAATACAAAAGCAGTTTTGCTCTCTACTAGTATCTTAAGAGTATTTTCTATAACTTCTGATAATTTTTTTTATTTTTTTTTTAAGTTATTCCCATTGAAATAAAACTTGGAGTGCTCCTCAGTCAGGTTTGGACTTCCCTGGGTGTTCAGATTTGGCCAAAGGGATCAAATTCTCGTGGTCGTTTATTTTGACACTTAACTGTTGTACTTGAAATTTCAAGTTCTAAGTTTGCGTGAATATACATACGCGATATATTTAGAGTTTCTAGATTTTAATAAAGCAATATAGTTCTGTCCATAAAGCCAGATAAAGGAGTGGAATGTTTGTAAAATTCACATTACGGGTATTTGATTGTATTTTAAATACAAGATTTTTAAAAAATAAAATAGGAAAAAATAGTTATTTCTTAAATCTCTTGCATATTTTGAAGTGCACACAAGTCACCAGGGCTGTTATAAACCCTGGTTTTCAATTCTATTTCTGGATATTATAGAAGTATTAAAAAGTCTTTTCCAGTTGGTCATTCTGTTCAATTAAAGAAATGCTGCCAGGCCTGAAGTTCAGTTGTCCTTTTTTATGTTGGGTTAAAAAAGGTTTTTTGCCTGTATAGGTATTTTTAAATTAAGCTATAAGGCGAAATGCCTTAGATTCTTGAAATTCAACTGAAGCGTTACGATTAAATTGCCATTTGTAAACTAGGGCTGTGCGCAGAATCCTTGTTAACCACCAGGAAGCGTGGCAGGTTTTGAAGGAAGATGGTAGCAAATGTACAATATTGCTGTGTTTCCTTTAGGTAGCTTTGGGAGAATAATTTGTCTATTTGTTTCGCCCTTCAATTTTAATTTTTTTCTTTTTAAACAGCAAAGTTATACGTGGAAGAAACTCAACACCTGAAGAGATTTGGTTATCAGTGTATGCAATCACTTTATCACAGCATGATTTTGATTAGACTGGTTGGGGACAATAAAGTATCTAAAAGACACTGGTGTGTACTGATGTTGCAGCTTTTGAAATTTCAGTGTAAAAAGAAAAACAAAAAAAAATAATCTGTAGCTATATAATTTACATAATCCTATGTTTTACAGATTCTTTTTAAACTAATAAAACACAGTACCGCACAGCCCTATTTGTAAAACAAAAAAACAAGTTTGTGCCTCTGATTTCCAAGGTGCTGTGATGTTAATGCCTTTGTTGGGGCGAGGAGGGTGGGTGAGACTCACGTGGGGCTTAAAAATCTCTGGGCTATCTATGCAAAAACCAGCTGTCAGTTTTCTGTTTCACATGATATTGTAAAAATCCAGCTGACTTTCTTTTTTTTTTTTTTTTTTCTTTCTTGTTAAAGATCTATTGGGAACTTCTTAACAGAGGAGTAAGCAATGGAAATGTTTCTTTCTTTTTCTTCTTTTTTTTTCTTTTTTCTTTTTTTTTCCTAATAATGGAGCTGTTTACACTTTAATGCAATGAACAATCCAGCGATACTTGAGAAACACTACAGATACCATATGAGTGTTTTCAGGAGAGAGGAGTGTTGTCAATCAGGTATTGAATGGTTTCTTTACTGTCACAAATAAAAAAATTTTAACAATATAGTTACTTGTGCATGTAATACTTCTCTGGGAAAAAAGAAATTCTGCACTTCTCCTTCAGTGATAGTTATTGATTTGACAGGGACTTTATTCCTGCTTGTGCACATCCATGTTGGATGGTAAAATCACCCATCTCTGTTCCACTCTCCTCCCCTTCTCCTCTTTTTAAGTCGTGGATAGGACTCCTTATTGACTGCCCTGGCACCTGCTTGTGCAAACAGAGCTGATGAACTACTGATGAACTCTGCTAAATAAATTGGTGGTGACTCTGGCAGATGTTCCAGCTATTTAGATCTCTTGGATGAGATCATACAATAATTTGTTCAAGGCTCAAAGCTGTGTGACTTCTTTTGAAGGGCTTACTTCAGCTACTTGAATAGCTGTTCTTAACATCACTGCCGTATCCGAATGAATATCTGAATAAAACACTTTATTTGGTTGGAAAGTCTATTTTTGGGACTTTATCTGACACAGTAAGACTTAGGCAAAGCCTTCCTTTCTAGGAAAAGGCACATCTTAGTAATGCTTTATGAGCAGAAAACCTCAGGCCTGTTAGAATAAGCAGCTGGTTCCAGATGGCACATCAGTTGCAATGAAAAATATATTTTAGTTACTCCTGTGATGGGTTGGAATGACCCAGAGTGCCGTTACTTTGTACTGGTGGGTTGGGGTTTTTGATATTTTTTTTGTTGTTGTTGGTTGGTTTTTAGGTTTTTTGGTTTTTCAGTTTCACCAATCTCATTAGCTGCTACTTAGGATAAAGATGCCTTTCTTTCACTCAGTAAAACAAGCATTTCAAAATTCATAAACCAGCTCATTTATAGTGGTGAGGAGGATACTGTTGTTCTCTCCTAACTGATTGGAATTAGATGTTCTCAAAATTGAATACCCCATAGTCTATAAATGTACCTCTATGCTCATGCCTTCCAATATTGAGGTTTTTTTCCCTTTTTATTGTGTTCTGACTCAGAAGGAAAGCCAACCTCTCTGCAATTCCCTGCAAGATGGGATAGGGCTCTTCCAGGTGGGCTGCAGCTCCAGGGGATCCTGCAATCTCCAGCAGTTTTCCTGGCAAAGCAACCTTTGCCATCCAGACTTCCTACCAGCCCAGCTATGCTGGCTGGCAGGAGACCAGGCAAAGTTCTCCTGGACTCCTCTGTTGGATCTGCTGGAGCTACTGGAAAAATAAATGATCTTTGGGTAATAGATTGATTTTGACAGGTTGGCAAACTCAAACTTGAAAAGCTTCCAGGCGTGTTTTGTTTAAAGCCTTCTGGAGTGCTGTTTCGAAGGGAGCTGTGCTGAGGAGCAGGTTGTCCTGTAATTGTCTAATTCCTGAAGCACAGGACATACTCTTAACATCTTGGATTTAATAGAGATCAATTTGTCTCACTAAAGTAGGTCTGTGTCTGCAATTACACACCTTCCCAAACAGCGATTTAAAAAGGTTTGATTTGGTCATCGCTTAAATCAGCAGCAAACTTTATTTTTGAGGTGCTGGCTGTGTCAGCTTAGCTGTGTCCCCCGGATGTTGGTGGGGACCCT